>NC_085137.1:289763651-290038651 GCF_035046485.1 Aedes albopictus
TACGGTACTCCTAAATGAAAATGTGATTCCCAAAACTACCTAGACAGAACAAAAAGTTGCTTAACAAGTTTTCTAATACCGTTTATCCTCTTTGGTTGGAACGACTCCTCACGCAAACCAACGGGGTTAATTTTTTAAATTGAACTTCTAGTAATCCTGTAGGCATCGAAATACACACTGATAATGTGGTAGTCGGGTTCACCTGCGGATGATCACAGCAACTGTGAAGTTGAGGATACTGACAGTGGAGGGTGGAACACAGTCATTAGAAGACAGAATATACTTACACCAGTGATACTATAATAATAGAATAAATAATTATTACCTATCGTGGCTACAATATTTCAAAAAATACCACATAATGGCGACGAGAATCAAACTCACGTGTGCGGGACGCTGGAGTAAGTATTATTTTGACGGATTTGGGCTAAAAAACATCTCGCCTCGAAAGAGGGGGATGCCTGACGGTTGATGAAAATTTGACCGGTCAGGCAAGAATATCTCGCCTCGAAAGAGGGAGATGCCTTTGCGGTGGATGAAAATCCAACCGGTGCGGGCAAGAATACTTCGCCTTGAAAAAGGGAGGTGCCTTTGCGGCGGATGAAAATCCGACAGATGCGGGCAAGAATATTTTGTCATGGTAACGGGAGGTGCCTTTGCAGTAAATGTATAAATAGGCCACACAAGGCGGACCACGTTTGCCTGACTGAGAATGAGACATGTCATTTGAAAGAGTTGGAAATCGGACAAGAATTGCAAAACCTGGTAGTCATTTAGCAAAAATGTGGTTCATGTAAAGAAGATTCGTGCCTTATATCATACACCTGAAGTCCGAGAGCTTCCTGCAATCGATGATAAGCAACCCGCTTGGAACTGAAGGAACTAAAAACTGAAGGCGCACACAATGTTTGCCAAGGAGAAGTGGACCGACGACATGAACGGGGGCAATCTCTCGATGGATTCCTCCTCCAGGCCATCCAAGATCTGAGGCATGGCGTTCACGCTGGACGACATCCAAGATGTGGTACCCAACGAACCCATCGCCGAGGAGGACGCCAACAAGGAGAACGAAGATTTCGGTGGAGACGGCGGCGACGACAACTTCGAGAGGATTCGACGTGAACGAGGACGAAGACCGGATTTGTTGCCGGTGCCACTCGGAGGAAAATGAGGATTCCCACGAGAAGAAGCCCATCTCCAAACTGCATCGAAGAGACACTCCACATCATCTAACAAAACTAATGCGTACATCACAATGCCACCGTCAAGAACAGCAGTCGGATGCTGAGTTCGCTGAAGCTGAAAGTGTCGCTTCCGCCACCGCCGAAGCTCAAGAAACATCCGGCCTTGGAAGCGGCCAGTCAAGGTGGTGATGAGCAGGCTGATGTAGTGGCAGTGGCGACGGCGGCGGCAGTCGAATCAAAAGATGCCATGGACGCATTTACGGAGCTCAAGGAGGACCAGTTGGAGATGCCTATCGAACGCACATCCACCGGGCTGGGGTTAGACGCATAGTCCTTTGCTTTTGGAAAAAAGGAGATGTGGTAGTCGGGTTCACCTGCGGATGATCACAGCAACCGTGAAGTTGAGGAGACTGACAGTGGAGGGTGGAACACAGTCATTAGAAGACAGAATATACTTACACCAGTGATATTATAATAATAGAATAAATAATTATTACCTATCGTGGCTACAATATTTCAAAAAATACCACACGCTATGTCCAAAGGAAGTATTATGAAAAGTGAATGTACCTCAAAGTTTATTCTCTAGAATCGTATTTTTGGACCTCTAGATTCAGAATATGTGCGATTTAAAAAAATCCATCTTGGGTTTTTTCCCCATACATTTATATATGGGATGGAATTAACCTTAAAATGACTTTTTTCGCCATTTGTATGGGAAAATAGGAACAAAAATCAAAGAAAATCGAAAAACCCAAGATGACATATTTTAAACCGCACAGATTCTGAAACTAGAGGTCCAAACCTACGATCCTATGGAATAATATTTGAGGTACATTCGTTTTTCATAATACTTCCCTTTGGACATAGCGTGTACCACAGATGGTAACCCTTTTTGCTGTTTTGTTTTGATTGTGCTTTGTGTTTTAGCCCGTTCTATGAGCAAAATGACGTTTGAATCATTTTTAGTTTGAGCTATGTGCGGATTAGCGAGGGTCAAATTAAAAAGTGTTCAGATTAGATGCGGTCAAACCAACGAGGGTAGACGGTACAGTTTTGCTGAAGATATAACAATTTTGCCGAAGACATAAACACGTCATCTTCATTTACGAAAAAAAATCACTCACCATTCTAGAAGAACTATTCACATTAGTATCAGCTTTCAGAAAAGGTTTCTAACATATCAAACAACTTCATCGAAGACAATAAAACTCTAAAATTAACTTTTCAGGCCCAAAATGATTATGATCACGAACTTGGGCCTTTGGGAACAGTGGGTACCCCAAGGATCATCGGAATTACTTAGAAAGGAGGTGGCCTTGTTCAATACATTTTGTACTCACAAAAAAAATATGATGATTCAAGTCATTTTTGGGGGTGCAAACATATGTTGCCCTCAGATTGGTTATAAGCAAACCATTTCTGAATTTTACGTGGATTATTTACATTACAAAATGCATCCTCAATATCGAAATTTACAATTTTATCGCTTGTACTTACATATCTCTCTCTCTCTCTTCTTGGCGTAACGTCCTCACTGGGACAAAGCCTGCTTCTCAGCTTAGTGTTCCATGAGCACTTCCACAGTTTTTAACTGAGAGCTTCCTCTGCCAATGACCATTTTGCATGTGTATATCGTGTGGCAGGCACGAAGATACTCTATGCCCAAGGAAGTCAAGGAAATTTCCTTTACGAAAAGATCCTGGACCGACCGGGAATCGAACCCGTCACCCTCAGCATGGTCATGCTGAATACCCGTGCGTTTACCGCCTCGGCTATATGGGCCCTTACATATGGTGTATTTAAAACATATTAAAACTTTTTGGCCATGAAATGGGCCCTGTTATTCTAGTGTGCGACGCGTCTACGGTACTAGGAACCATGCGTCTCCATTTCAGCCATTGCCAGGCGTGTCCACGCACCACATCAATTCGTTTGAGTAGATTGCTGATTCTCAACATTAGTAATTACTTCAAATCGAGTTGACATTGTTTAGGAGAAAATTCGATAGCTAGAATTACAATACAAGCTAGTTTTTAATTGAAACCGTCATTATATAAACATAAAATAATCATTCCATAATTTAAAAAAGTGATATATGAAATTGCATTCTACTTTGGGTGCATATTTAGCCAAGGATTTGTTCATTCACAAAGCATATTTCATTTAGTTGTCACCTACACAACCAGCGCATGCTCCATGGCTCATACCTCTATTCCAGATTGAATTGTGTGAAATGCACAGTCCATACACACATCAATCGCCTCCAGTTATGAAAATGCTCATGTATACGAATGAATGAGAACAACGTTCATTCAGCTACCTATTTGCAAACAGCAGTTCACAGTTTCGCCGTTTTGTTGTATTGTTTGCGAGAAATGTATTTCAAGGCAGGCAGGCATACCACAGCGGACAACCCAACAGAAAGTGGTTTTACGATTTTCGATCACCGTGTATATGCACTTTCTTCTCGCACAGATTGGCTGTGTTTAGATTGATAGTGTGGGGGTGGGTAGTAGAGCCAATCATCCATTGAAAGGATGAGATCGTGGTCAGTTCCATTCTGAGTCTGCAGCCAGGATGATTGAATATACAGAGCGATATTTCCGAGGATTAGATTTGTGGTCGCTGGGGGTAGATGAAGCCTTTGTCAATGCTACCGTCGGTGGTTTGCGGGGCTACTACCTGTACTCACTATCGGACGAATGTGATAAGGTAAGAACCGATTTAGTGGTCATTTGAATGGCTATCACTCCTGTTGTCATCGCGAAACCTTCATTGTTTTGTAGTGCCCCTATACGAAGATTCGTGAAATCAAACCAAAGAACGACGATGATAACGTGTTCAAAGTGGATGTGTCGCGGAAGCTGGGCTTCAAAATTTTCGATCGAGATGTCGGAAAATACGCTTTTGATAATGAGTAAATTTGATGCATGCAGTGTTATATCTTGATTTGTTATTGCTGAATTCATCTTATTTTTTACAAAAGGTCTTTTGTGTGCCAATTTGATGCAAATTTGGGTGAGTTTGGTGTCTACGATTTGACGGTGGATGATACTATTGCACGTCATTGCTCATTGGAAACGGCCAAAACGCCGGTCAACATTTATTTGCGTAAGTTTTAAAGAATGAAAGTGATCAAGTGCATAGTTATTGATACAGAGTGAATACTAATGATTTAAAGCCGGGATTTGCAGTAATACGTCACAATGTTTGAGATATTACTCGAATTATTTATTTTTCAAAAATATGCAATTTGGCTCCTAGCTAATAAGCATAAAACGATTTTTTAAGTAAGCAATCTGTAAATTTGTAAATTGTAATCAAAATAAACTAATTCATATTAAATAGTTTCAAGCATTTCAAGTTAGGTAATTTAACTTGAAAACATATATGGAGGCTGGGTTGTATGGAAGATACCAAGCGTGTGACTTATTTAAAATGCTTAAAACTGTAAAAATGATTTTATAAAATGCGAAATTTTCCATAAATCGATAATTTAGATGTTAATAAAGAAATTTAACCAGTTATTACTTCAAAACATATTTGCATGCTTAATGGCTTGCGGTTAAAAAACAAAAAAAAAGTCCTATACAATATACATTGAGCTTTCTCTCAAAATTGCGATGCGCTGAAGCGAATCTTAGTCCGGATTCTGATTCAACGGTCCTGAATGTATCAGAGATACATAGGCCAATATACAGAACTAATTAAACAACAGTTTCTTAATCCAAAGTTTTTTTCAAGAGTGGTTTATTCCATTCTTGTTCAACAAAAATCTTTGTGGGGAGCACGATTTTCGAGATAGATTAATAATTCATGTTTGTTTCGTTGCATTGTTGTAGTTTGTTATTCTTACTGACATTCATCTAATTTAAATGTATGTAGATGCAAATAAATCTAATAACAAATGTTTTTTTTTATTGTTACAATAGCTTTTTCCATGTAATCTACTCAATGTTAGTGTATCTCTAGCAAGAACCAAATAACTTATAAGCACAAAAATGTTGTTTTGTTGTACTGTAAAAATATTATTTTTTTCATTAATTTAACTTGATTCATATTTACAGTTAGTATATACCTCGGGACGGAGCGCAAAAAAAAGTGAAATTTCCATGCAAATAGCTCAACTTGCACTCTCCAGAACTTTTATATTTCCTAACAAAACAACAATGGTTGTTCCTCATTTGAAAGTACTCTTCAACTTTCGATTTCCAGCTTTGACTGCCTTGATAAATCGGAAATTAAACAATATGCGACAGATAAAATTTTTTCATGTTTTACGGATTTTGACCAATTTTTGTTTAACTTTTTGTGGTAAATATCACATGCGACGTAAACAAAAGTTTGTTTCCATACATGCAAATATACATAATGGATCAATTATTAAAACAGTTTACACATAAACCAAAGACTAAACATATGAAAAATATGCAAAACTGTTATTGCTCAACAGCACAATTGTGTTTGTTCGTCACGAAAGAGATATACCGTTTACCCCCGTTGGTTTGAACGACAGCTCATGCAAACCAACGGGGTTCATTTTTAATTTGAACTTCTAGTAACTCTGTTGGCATCGAAAAACACAATAATGGCAACCTGATTTGGTGTTTTGTTTTGATTCTGCGTTCCGTTTCACACCGTTCCATTAGCAGAAAGACATTTGAACCATTTTTAGTTTGAACGATGTGCCGATACCCCCTCTAATCGGCAGTACTAAAACTAAAACTAAAAAGTGTTCAGATTACATGCGGTCAAACCAACGGGGGTAGACGGTACAACTAAAGCGACTTTCTTGTAAATGCATCTACATCAGTACTAGATTTGTTACTTTGTTTTTCGGTAGGGTGCGGCCTATCTTTCAAATGTTAACGAAAACTGGCATTCGTATGCTTTTCTATATTTAAAACACATAAAAAGAGAAACCTTCGAGTTTGAGCCAAAAAATTGGATTTAAGGTGGCGAAAACGCCTCAAAGTTGAATTTTCGAGTACCGTAAACGGGGTATCTTTGATAATGCGGGTAACTTTGATAGTGCGACAGTCGTTGTATAGCTTATCTCATAACTATGATTTCTTCAACCAGTTAAGAAAAAGTCAAACGTAGATCAATTCTATACATGACACATTCTACGGGCCACGCGGGGGGAGCGACACTAGTTTTGCCAAGCCGAAAAACCCCAAAAAAAGCCGAAAAAAGTCGAAAAAACCCGGTAAAACCCGTAAAACTTTTGCGGGTTTTAGCGACTTTTTTGAGCTTTTTTCAGCTTTTTTGTGAGGTTTTTTGGCTTGGCAAAACTAGTGTCGCTCCCCCTGGGGCCACGTATCATCAATACCAATTTTTCAAAGTTGAATTATGGCATATTTGACATTTTTATCACATTCCACATTACTTTTGTCATCCAAAAATGTATTCGACATGATATTAGTGTGACAATAAATATAAATTGAACGACGATAAGGATTAACATTAAAATCGTAATTTTAAGTCCTTTAGGCACACTTTTCATCCAAACTGTCGTATTTTAAACACCAACACACTGATTTTTCAAAAGTCTTCCATCATTTGTAGATAAATGTATGAAGATTTTTTAGTATAAAAAGATTTTTAATCGGGAGACTTTACAACTCTGAAATATGGCTGATCATAGTATGGGTTTTTATTGCGTTGTAACGTCACGAAAAATCAACATTTTCAAATTTTATTCAAATACGAAAAAAGTTACAAATATGAAATTTTGTGAGCTCCTTATACTCGAAAAGATCTTTCAAATGAGACTAAAAAAAAGAAAATCGGTTCACGGAAGCCTGAGTTTCACCTGGTTGAAGTTTGCGTTGTAACGTCACGAAAAAAAGTTCTGTGGAAAAGACCAAATCTTTCTGGCTTGCACGGCTTCTGAATTAGACAAACGTAGTTCTATATTCAAAACAGTTTCGTTCTCGTTGTGTATGAGCTCTTTTTTCAAGATATCGTTTATTAAATGCGTACCATTGTCCGTTCATAAACTACGTAGACTTTTGTAGGACGAGGGAGATGGTGTTTGGCCAAAATCTACGATGTAATTGTACAACGATATTGTAATTTTTTTAATCGTCATCAAGTGGTAACCGAAAATTTCTGTGATATGAGTGGCCAACAGACGAAACACTGACGAAATTACAAAGTTATTAAGTTGGTCAAAGACTTACAGTTGATGGATAGTTTGATTTAAAGTTCCACCAACAGGCGGTACTAGAGAACTTACAAATTTTAAATTTCATACATCTCAGGATCCCTATTACATAGAAATACGATTTCTTCGGCAAAGTTGTTTGGTAAGTAAAGGACTTGCAGTTGATTTACCAACAGGTGCAAGATTTTGCCACTAGAAGACGTTAGTTTCCATTTTGCAAAAGCAGGCAAAGGATTAGAATTTCTTGAAAAGTATTCTACAAGCTGGAACTTTTTTCACTGTGGACATCTTCTTCTTCTTCTTGGCGTAACGTCCTCACTGGGACAAAGCCTGCTTCTCAGCTTAGTGTTCTATGAGCACTTCCACAGTTATTAACTGAGAGCTTCCTCTGCCAATGACCATTTTGCATGTGTATATCGTGTGGCAGGCACGAGGATACTCTATGCCCAAGGAAGTCAAGGAAATTTCCTTTACGAAAAGATCCTGGACCGACCGAGAATCGAACCCGTCACCCTCAGCATGGTCTTGCTGAATACCCGTGCGTTTACCGCCTCGGCTATATGGGCCCTTGTCACTGTGGACATATTGTATTCAAATCAAATTGTAATCAAAGATCAATATTTAATTCTTAACTTTCAAAATATAATTTGAAGCGCTCCATCTTTGTGTAGAGCTAACCAATCAAGTCCAAAATTGTAGAAATTACAGATAACAAGATGAGGAACTATCAGTCAAAATTTGAGAATTTTTGATATCTATATATATAAAAATGAGTTTGAAGTTCCTTTGAGGCAGCAAAACTCAAGAACGGATGAGCCGATCAACATGACTCCTGCATGGTTCGATTCGTATTCGTGGTGGCTGTGTTTATATGTACAAAAAGTTACGAAAAACAACATGAAAAGTAAGAAAATTGATAAATTACTGATTTTTCATGAGCTGGGAGGGAAATCAACACGATCAAAAATGAAACGAATCTAGAGTGCGGTGCAGCGATGACCTCAATAGTTGTCAAATCACCACAGCTTGGCAAGACAAAGTTTGCCGGGACAGCTAGTTTTTTATAAAAAGTCACGGCTTGTTGAATGTGTTTTGGGTAATTAATAAAATTGGCATGCTTTTGAAAATTTGCAGCTACCACCACTGTGTGACAGCAATTAATACCATACGGCTATTAAACTGAAAGTCCTTGATCTACCAAACATCTTCAATGAATCACGGCCCTGAGATAAGTAAAACTAAAAATGTGTATGCCCCTCTAGC
The DNA here is from genome assembly GCF_035046485.1 of Aedes albopictus. Classification (NCBI taxonomy): domain Eukaryota; kingdom Metazoa; phylum Arthropoda; class Insecta; order Diptera; family Culicidae; genus Aedes; species Aedes albopictus. The sequence goes on from NC_085137.1 coordinate 289,772,271, forward strand.
GCCCCACTAGGAGGGAAGGATTTGAAATCATACGGCCCATCAATTGAAAATTCTTGACCATCCAAACAATTTTGTCGAGGACACCAACTGTCTAAATAGTTAGGATTTTGAAATATATGGGATGGATATTACGTCAGAGTTAAAGCATTGTCCAGTTAGAACCCGGACGCAAAGGATAATTTATTGTGACGTTCTCAATGATCATAATCATATTTTTTTACAGCAGTCTGATCATAAACAAGTCCTCTATTGATGGTGAAAATTTCATCGATTTTCTTGCTACGAGTGAAAAGTTATTTCAGATTGAAGACAAGTGAAGGAAAAAAATCTTGCACAAACACGCTGAAAATTAAGCGTGGTCAGGTACGACAGTCGCGAAAAATGTTAATGTCTCCATAACCATTATGTGTGATGTGCACAGATGTTGTTAACCATGCCATGAGGAAGTGCCCAAGGAAGATTGAAGTTTATGTTCATGGATAAATCTGCTTGGAATTCCAAGATTTGCCAGGAAGTTCGAGCTCTGGACATCGTTTTCTCACATCACGATTTTGACACCAAATGTGTACAAAGATGATAACCTCAAGAACCGCGTGCTGCTTTTCAAAAATGCACACAAGGGATCTGTAGAGGTTTGAGCTAATTTGGTGAGCTATCACGACAGCCTGAGATGTGTTACACTGTCATCACTGTTGGATAGTGTTTATTAACGAAAAAACACTCAAATTTTGCTTCTTTGGAATTCACTGAATAGCCCTTAATTTCGCAAAAAGAGAAATATTTGGCAAAGTTTCTTTGGAATCCTAATCAGATTGGTAGAAGGTCTCAGGACACTACAGAGATGACCTGATTGTTAAACAAATCCGCCGAAGGGGTTGATGTTAAAATTTACTACCATTGTGCAGATTTTTAAGGAAGTAATCACGGAAAAAATGAGAAAATGTATTAAAAATTAAATTAAATAATTTTAATGATATTTTTCCATGAAACTAAAGTAAATTATCTTTGTTTTGAGGGCTTCACCTTTTCTGTTTGTTATTCCACCTCTGAGATATAAGTGATTATCTGCGTCCGGATTCTAACTGGACAATGCTTTACATCTATTTTTGATATAACAAGAATCACCGACAAACAGACGTAACACCTACGAAATTGAAACTCGTATATCTCAGGACTCTAATTACTTAGACTTTAGACTTTAAGAATGTTGATGTCTTTGGAAAAGTTGTTTATCTTGTCAAGAACTTTCAGTTTAAAAGCCGTTTGGTTCAAGTTTTTAACTGACTAGTGGTAGTTGAAATTTTGAAAAATCATGCACTTTATATTTATTCAAGAAATATTCAACATGTTGTAACTTCTTATAAAGTGCCCAAAGATTTTGCCAAAAAATAGTTTCTTAACTAGTCAAAATTTGTTGAAAACTTTTTGAGAAATTCTAAACTATTGTAAAAAAATTAGCGTCGCCCAGTGTGTCTGAATAGTAAATAGTAAATCAGCTGTAAGTTTTTGACTTATCAAACAACTTTGCCAAAGATTGATTTGTCTTTATTAAAGAGACTTTCAGCCCTTGGCTGTTTGCCAAAGACACTAACTCTCTAAGTAATTATATGTAGGATGAATTTTCTTGTCATTAGGTCTATTTGTCTCTGGAATCACAGAAATTGATGCCCCTAAGTGGTATGCAGATCCTCAATTATGTCTTTGGTTCAATAACTGCTCGCACATATTAAAGCGTTTTTAATTGAATCAATGACATTGCATGAATTATTGATGAATGTTTAATTTGACGGCGTGATTAGTTTTATGCTGCAAAATCTAAATATCTGGCGGTGCGAAGTAATGAATATCAACGGTTTAGTCGTTAGGACAATATTAGATGAATATGGGTTTTACTAGACCGAAGATGGGTACCATTAACCTTCATGAAGGAGTTTTCATATTGCTGATAGCAATAACTTGGCCCTCCGAGCCATTTATCACAAAACGGATTTTCAATAGAATAAAGTTGCTCTTGGAGCAGTGCAAATAATGCAATAATATATTCACAAATTCGGGCAATTTTGGCTGATTATTCTGATTCTAAAATGATGTGCATTTTCGTGACGTTACAACGCGCGCAGAACCCTGTTTGAAACTGAACGGGCGTTGTAACGCCACGAAAGGTAAAAGTCGATTATCCAAAAACGAATCCAAAATGCATATGTTTTATTTCACTGCATTGAAGAACAAACCAATAAATTTCAATAGTGGGAGAAATTTTCAATTTAAAATAAAAATCCGAGCAAATTTTTCAAGATGTTGGTTGCGCGGTAGAGGGGGTCGATTTCTAGCGCGGTGTAACGTCATGCTAAAAAATCATTTTAAACAAGTTTTTCCAATGAAAACTAAATGTTAAACTGGTTAAACATATCGGAAATTTTACAAGGAATCTGAATATGACAAAATATTTTGAGGTTTACAGTCGTTTTTATGATTATAGTGAAAAATCTGACTACGAATGCGTAGAAAAGTTGTAACGTCACGGTAGAATGTGTCTTATCTCGACGGCGTGATGAGTTATATGCTGAAAAATTTAAATTTCTGGCGGTGCAAAATAATGGATCTCAGCGCGCTAGTCTTTGGAACAAAACTAGAAGAATATGGGTGATACTAAACCGAAGATGGGTGCCGGTGTCATTAACCTTCATGAAGAAGTTTTCATACTGCTGATAGCAATAACTTGGCCCCCGAGCCATTTATCACAAAACGGATTTTCAAAGTTCCCCTTGAAGCAGTGAAGATAATGCAATGACATATTCATAAATTCGGGTAAATTTGGCTGATTATTCTGATTCTAACATGATGTGCATTTTCGTGACGTTACAACGCGCGCAGAACCCTGTTTGAAACTGAACGGGCATTGTAACGTCACGAAATGTAAAAGTCGATTATCCAAAAACAAATCCGAAATTTAAATGTTTTATTCCATTGAATTGAAGAACAAACCAATAAATTTCAATGGTGGAAAAAAATCAGAATATCATAAAAATCCGAGCAGATTTTTAAGATGTTGGTAGCGCGTTAGAGAGGGTCGGATTCTAGCGCGTTGTAACGTCACGCTACAAATACGAATTTTGAACACGTTTTTCTAATGAAAACTAAATGTTCAATAGGTCAAATATATCAAAAATTTTACAAGGAATCCGAATATGAAAAAATATATTGAGGTTTACGCTCGTTTTCATGAGTTATAGTGGAAAATCTGACTACGAATGCGTCAAAACGTTGTAACGTCACGGTAGAATGTGTCACATATGAAAGTTCATCTTAGACGTATTTTGATTAAAACCTAGTTTATATACAACTTTTTGGACAAAAAATAAAAATTGTTGATATTTTTGTCATTTCTCAACCCCTTCAAACAATCTGCAATACGACTTCGTTTCAACTATTTCTTCAATGAATAGACTCTTATTCTCGACAGATTCATCATAGTAGATTCCATATCTTTCCTTGAATCACTTAACGAAGTGTGTTTTTACGAAATAGAAGCAATTTTGTAAATTGGAACAAAAATCTCCATACATCGGTAAACGCCTAAAAGTATGCAGTGCCCTTGTAATGTCATGTAGATAATTCTATGTTGTTCAAAATTTGTTTTATTAACAAAAACTACCCAAAAAAAGAAAATTCACAATTTTTTTTTATCTGTATTAACGAGATTTTTAGACCCACGCTTTACTTCCCTTCCGAAGGAAGAACTCACATTTGTGAGTTTGTCGGGAGCGGGATTCGATCCCAGGTCCTCGGCGTGATAGTAAAGTGTTCTAACCATCACACAAGGTCCGCTCCCCTAAAATTCACCATGAATAGCAAGTAATCATATGATGATGTACTGTTATTCAAATATCTTTATAAAGATAATGATTTTTGATAGCTAAATTCACTGCGTTTTTCACTAAGTACTCCACAAACTCATTTTTGTATGTAGAATTTGATAAAAAGTTAATGTATTGATATAAAAATTCGATCAAATATATTTTACAAGGCTTCTTTCATCATGTTCATACTCCTGAGATTTCAATCTGTGATTATTTTTTAAGATTTTATGTATCATTCAGGGCATTATCAAAGTTACCCCAAAATAAAAATCTGATTCTCGCTCATATGGAAAACTAAAAGTCACTCAAAGTATTTAAGATTATCGAATCTTTCAGTTGCAATTGATAACTGATACCCCAGTACTTGTTTTAAAAATATAAAACTAGAGGAAATACTGTTACATGGAAAAATATTAAGAAAATGCACTGAAAAATTATCAAAGTTACCCCATTTTACGGTACTAAAAAGATGCTTTCACTTCTGTCATTACTCTTTAAAATTATTTTTTAAATAAAATACCTGGACGTGCGTCTGTTTAAACCTGAAACTGCACCGAAAGAATTTTCGATGTACACTTTCTATGCGCTGAATCTGGTTGGCATAATAAGGAGCCTGGACGACTGCCGAATAATATTCAAAATAGAACGCACGATTGAGCAATACAGCGACTTCAAGCAGTATATGACCTTAAACTTCTTGGCAAATCAAAAAGGAAACCATGTTGAATTGAAGCTTTGGCGACGACACAGGCAACATGGTCAATTTAGAGTCCAACAATACTCCCAGATTCTTAACAGTCGATTCCCACTTCAACTTACTTTACACCATTCACAACATATCAGAAGTAAAAAATGTTTTTCTTATGGCCGATTCATATAACAGAGCACTTTAATACATTTAGGGGCATACAGTTTAAACTGCACCAAGCAGCAAAGGCTTTCAACTGTTGTTGTAGAAACACTGCATCTTGACGTTGCTTTATAGGGGTAAACGGAGGGGCAAGACAGATCTAACGAGAGAAAATCTGTGCTGGAAGTGTTGTTCAGAATTCCTCACAGTTCCTCAGATTTTATCTCATTTGCGCCAAAGTGTGATCTGGCACCAATGTCAAACTGCAAAGTGTTACGTGTGCTGAACGAAAATTACAGTTTTGGGGATGTCTTTCAACAAATTTCGTCGATCATCGATAAAAAGAGTAACTCAGAATTTCTCTGAGATGCTCTCGTTTGCACAGTGTCTTGCTTCTAGGGGTAATCCATAAAGTACATCACGGTTGGAGGAGGTGGTCTGATAATCCCCAATTTTAGCGTGATGCACTTAATGGATGCTCCCATATAGAGTACAGCTTCAGGTCTATGATAGTTTCATGCATTAAGAATAGAGTAGACATCATTCATGCACAGCTGCAACAGAAACGGTCCAAGGTGGCTACTTTGAGGAAGGCCAGACCCGACTGAAAACGGCAAAGAGACGTAATCAACCATTTTCACAGTCATACGTACTGCGAGCAGTAAGATAGGGAACCTTACGTATTTTCGGCCCTTTTGTTCTCTTCCTCATGGAGGGTTTGTAAAAACCTATTGAACTCCAATATTACTCAAGCAAGATGAATTATACAATTTGGTCGACAAAAACCCATTGTGACGAAGAGAACAAACCTGTCGATAATACCCTTAGTCACCCTAAAATAGAAGTTTTAGTGGCCATGGAACAGTAGGATTCAGAGGCATTTTATTGGGTTTCAGTGAGTTTCGTAGTGTTTTAGAGGGTATCAGGGGCGAATGCCAGGGGTATCAGGGGTGAGTCCCAGGGTGTTTCATAGATGTTTTAGGGGATCTTAGGCGAGCTTCAGCGGGTCCCAGGAGGATTCAGATACATTTCAGGGGATTCATGGTTTCTTACTAGGTTTTAGGGAAGTTTCAGTGGGTTTCAGGGAGCTCAGGGGCGTTCCAGGAAGTCTTAGAAGGATTCAAGAACTTTCTAAGGAATCTCAGGATATTCCAGGGGTGATCCAAGGATTCGCGGGAGCATTTAGGAGTGCTCTGGGGGATCTCAGCACGATTTAGAGACGTTCCAGGGCGTTTAAGGATGTTTTCAGGGAGCCTTTGAGAATTCCAGGTAGTCTCAGGGGTACTTTAGGGATCTCCGGGGATCCCAGATGGTCTCAGGGGTTTCAAGGTTTATTTGGGAGCGTTTTAGAGGATCCGTCCGAAAACGGACATCAATTTTTTGCTATCGTCCTTTTTCTTTCCCTAGTTGTTTTCTCGAAGTTTTAGTACCGTCTACCCCCGTTCGTTTGAACGACACCTCATCCAAACCAACGGGGTTCATTTTAAATTTGAACGTCTAGCAACTCTGTTAGCATCGAAAAACATACTACTGGCAACCTGATTTGGTGTTTTGTTTTGGTTCTGCGTTCCGTTTTACACCGTTCCATTAGCAGAATGACGTTTGAATCATTTTTAATTTGAACTATGTGCAGATTAGAGGGGGTCAAACTAAAAAGTGTTCAGATTACATGCGGTCAAACCAACGAGGGTAGACGGTACTTTTTCGGTAATTGAATGCAGTAGTTGAACGTGTAAACGCAAAGTGTTTTACTCCATGGATTTAGGGCGCTTTTTTGATGAATTTGCAACCGTTGATTTTTGCGTTATTATAATTCTTTCGGCATGAAGAGCTGAATGATCAATCCATCTAAAGTGACATACAAAAAATGTGTTTTAAAATATGCAGGTAGACGTTTGATGTCTTCGGCAAAGTAGCGCAGAATGCAATTTTGAAAAACTCTGCCAAATACGTCAGTATGCTATATCCAGAGTTTAAAATTTTCATTTTCGATGAGTGAAATTCAACGTGAATTTTGAAGTTTCTCAACTGAGGGATCAAAATAAAATTCATTTTGGTGAATGAATTTTTTCACCTATTCATTCATTTTTCTGTCACTGACAACTTTTACTGAGAAATAAAACTGGACCGTAACTCCCGATTATACTTCCAATTACCTCAAAACTTGTGTATAGTAGTTAATTAGAATATTAATTATGTTCTCTATTTGTCCATTAAGTCGGATTGTGCGTCTGCTAACAGAAATTGGACATTTCACGACGTGTGGAAAAATGCTCGTGACAGAGAATTTAATGAAAAAAGAGAGGCATTCAGATGACAATGAACGTGACCAAACACGAATGAGAAAACGAGAATGTCAATCTTCACTTTCAATCTTCGAATTTTTTACTCTCTGGCTATATCATCTCATACTTTACGAGACATATTGTATTTTGCGTTGTCTATACCTATTGGAAATCCTCCATATAGAGATGAGCGGAAGTTACAAAAGTCGATTTGGCAACGCTGTTTGCTTTGTTTACAACAGTTTCCAACACTTGCCACAAAGCTAAAAGTTGAAACTTTGTGCGTGACTTTGTAGTGGTGCAAGTTGTTTTGTTTACGTTTGCTTATCGTGGTCGACAGCAGTGAATCAGACAGCAGCAATAGAAGCTTTTTCGAGAAGAGCAGCTACAAAAGTTTCTTCATGAGCATGATTTCTTGAATGCAGAATTGATCAAATATTTTTTACTACATTTTCATATGCCATACATATATGCTTCAATATTTAAAAAATAATAATTATAATTTGTTTAATTCTGATTACAATACCGTTCAAACGACGCATTCCTACAAACGATAAACATGTTCATTTGGCTCACATTTGGACAGTTCTTTCTGCACGATTGGCTCACAATGGCCGCGTCCGCATATCTCTATAATGTAGGATTACTAGTCTATATGACCTCTAGAAATATTATTTTTCATTATAACTTTTCAACAAGATTTATTACATTTTTCGCGTCTTTTACAAATACAATGTTTTTGCTGAACATCGAACGCTAGAATTTCAAATTTCAAAGTTTTTTTCATATTACTGATTTTTATAGGACAACTCTGAACTCGTGTAATTACTTTCGGCGTAAAACAGCGCAGAGAACCGATTCGAACCATGGAAACAGGGTATTTTTACCAATTGTGGATCCCTTAGTAGCTAAAGATTGCTCTGGCAATGAAAACAGTATTAAGTCCTGTGCCGTTTAACTCTTTCAAAGCCTAATCAGTATATCTCTATTTTCCACCAACGACTCTGTATAATCATCTGTTAAATCGAAGCGTGTTCATCTGTATCATAACTATGCACTGATATATCTCGTTGCATTTTAATTAGCTTTCCCTGTGACACGAACCCCCCGTATATGCAATCGATTTGTTTTCAGCCTTCCTCACGATAGCCCTCCTGGCCCTAGCGTTAATCACAATTTTGAAATGTGGATTAAAATTCTACCGCCGGGCAAGTCCCCCGGAGGTTCCCCTCACGGCGGCCAGTCCCACCAACAGTAGCGCCAGCGGCCAACCTAATGAGTCGCGGAAACCAAGGCTCCAGAGCTTAGACACGTTCCGCGGAATTGCCATTATGCTAATGATTTTCGTCAACAGCGGCGGTGGACATTACTGGTGGATCGAACACGCCACATGGAACGGACTGCACGTGGCTGATCTTGTGTTCCCGTGGTTTTTGTTCATCATGGGTGTGTGTATTCCGATTTCTTTGCGTTCTCAAATGTCACGAAATGTCCCACGGAAATCGATTCTCGCGAATGTGGCTGTGGTGAGTGGTCTGGTTGGGAGAAGAGTGGTTCAACAAACAATGTCCTAAACTGTGGGTACATTTCAGAGATCATTCAAGCTGTTCTGTATCGGATTGTGCCTGAATTCAATCAGCGGTCCTCAAATGGCCAATTTACGTTTGTTCGGAGTGCTACAGAGATTTGGTGTGGCGTATTTCGTGGTTTCTGCGATTCATCTATATTGCTACAGTGAGGGTGCACAGTTTCAGAGCAGGTTTGCCAAACCGAATGTGGACATTCTGCGTTTGTGGAAGCATTGGATTGTCATGGGTGGAATCGTCTTCATCTATTTGCTGGTCATATTCCTCGCCCCTGTACCAGGATGCCCAAGGTAAACAAATGCTATTCTTTTTCTATCTTATCTTATTGATGCACACTTCCTACCATGCTATCCTAAGATGGACCAATTGCTCATTGCATCATCATTGATAAAGCGAGAGTTATCACTGCATTTTAATTTCTTATTTATAATCAATTGATTTTTGTTTTTTTTTTAATTATTGTTTATCTTTATACTGTACTTTTTTGTTCTTCCCATTAATTTTCCATTGTTTATTTTTTTATGTTTATGTTATTTTTTCTTTGAGAATTATTGAGAACTTATCAATTTATTAAGCGTGACTAACGATTTTCTATGGAAGCAATTTTGTGGGCGATTTCCTCTGCTGCTGGCTAAAGTTTATTCATAAATAGAACAGGTTTTCATCATATTAAATAAAATCACAAAAATATTTGTTTGTCGTGCAGCCAATGGGATGCGAGTCCAAATATATATTAATTTCATACATAGTTCGTTGATTGACAGGCGCTCGTACCACTTCCAGATAACTGTGCTGCCCCGCAGGCAGCTTTAGTGGGTGTAGTGTACCATACATCCTTTATCAAACATAAACTGTGCCATTCACAGACGCAAAATGGTAATTGCTTCTCGAACGGTTTGCATTTTTCACTGGCTAACCCAAAACTACTATTTCGGAATATCAATTTGGATTTGATATTTCGAGGAAAGTGTTATTATTGAGTTAAAGTTTTAGCGTAAACGTTTATAAAGGAATGTGCTCCAATTCCATGATTCATTCTCACTAACGCATTCAAAACTAGTGAAAGCAACCCCTCTGTAGTATCGTTTGTGTTCTCCTGACTACTGCTTTATTATGCCATTATGCTAACTGCGTTCTCTGCTGCATGAAAAGCTGCTCACTTTTCTACGTATGTGATAACCTATATACATCAATCATCTCCATCAGACAAGAAAAAAAATTTATGATTGTTATTGGAGGATGCTTTTCATTAAATTTAAATTGAACTTTTCTTGAACAAAATATCAAAACGCACCATTTGAATAAATCTCTCTGATACGAATGCACAGTGGCTGATTTCGTCATTTAAGCGCGCTTAATTAATAACTTTTTAACTATGACGTTTAGCGTCATGGTATCTTCGAGAAAGTTTTTCGCTATAATAAGGAGCTTCTTTGGAACTATTGTAAAAAAATGATCAATCCGCCTAAAATTGAGATAGAAAATTTATTTTTCGCATTTTTCAAGATACAAGGTTGGTGTCTTCACAAAAGTTGTAGAAAATATTATTTGGAGCAACTTTTCCAAAGACGCCAAGTTTTCGTGTAACGTACTTCATGAATACTCCAGAATGCACCACAATCCATTCTATATATTCACACACACGTACAATAACAATAAAAATGCAAGCTGCCATGAACTGTCAAATAAATATGTTGAAGATATGAATAAATCCCATATATGTAAAAGTAACATAGATGGTTGAAAGTTTCTGTACAAAAACCATTTTACAGTCTCTTACAGTTTGATGGTTTTGGCCAAGCTTGCTATTTGATGAAAACATTCGCGAAATGATGCGATTTGCTTTCGACAACGAATACGTTTTCACCCATCCTCGCTTTATTCAATCAACCTCCCATACGAGTAGCACACGAACGGACTCAACACTAATCAGCATAGTTGACTCTTCCTTTTCGCCGTTGAGCCGTTGCGTTCTAGCCAAGCATATCTTTTCATCGCTTTCGATGCTTTTCGACAGCTTATCGCGAAGCATCGTTGGCTGGAAGCTTTATTAGTATGGTATCGGTACATGCGAATGTTGCTTCTGTGTGCGTGTCGAGCGTTCATGCCGTAGCTTCGCAAACCAACCTATTCGGTATGGTTCGGCTGTTCGGGCGAGCGTGTGACGGCCCAGTCAGATGTATGCAAAATCGTTTGTGATTTACATCATGTTCGTTTTGCCACCTCTTTGCTGCTGGTCATCGCTGATCAGTGCACAGTTCAATCGCACGCGATAAATATACAGTTGATGAGTTGTGATGAGCACTAGTGAGGTGATCATTTGCATCATTGGTTTTGGCTTTCTAAGAGAGGCAATTACTTGTATATTCACATGCTTAATAGGAAATTTGCATATAATTGCCTATAGCTAAGTTATATATGCTTGAAATATGACCCAGAAAACTAGAAAAACCGTTATAACTATTTTATTTTAGAAATTAGCAGGATGTCGTGTTTGGCGAAGTTATGTGTTTTACCATTGTCTATGACTTTGTAGAACATCAGAAAAATGTAGAATCAATTAATCGAAAGTTATTGCTCAAAAACCCTTTTCAAGGGGCTGATAATAAAAAACGTAACGTATCTTGAAAAGTAATGGACTTACAAACTTGGCGTCTTTGGAAAAGTTGCTACAAATAACATTTTCTACAACTTTTGTGAAGACACCAACCTTGTATCTTGGAAAATGCAAAAAATAAATTTTCTATCTCACTTTTAGGGGGATTCATCATTTTTTACAATAGTTCCAAAGAAGCTCCTTATTATAGCGAAAAACTTTCTCGAAGACACCATGACGCTAAACGTCATAGTTAAAAAGTTATTAATTAAGCGCAATAAAATGACGAAATCAGCCACTGTGGAATGGTGTGAAGTATGTATCACTAATAAACAAAACATATGAAATTGACTTAGTTATAGCGGCAAGTGCCCAATATAAGTACACTTGCCCAAATGGTACAATACTTTATTTGAGGGATTGTGTTCAAGCTCAGCTCGGATTCGTTCGTCATGTTCTTCACAAGAATCGTGGAACGGCTGTTATCCGAGCAGGAGGAAATAGCTGAAGAATATCAAACCCAGATATGGCAATCCAAGTACCGTAAACCGGGGTCAAATTGATCTTCGGGTTGAAATTGATCAGTTATTTTTCATGTAGATAAAGCATTTTTTTAGCAGTTTCCTTACATATATCGTATAGAATCGGATTCCAACAGCACGATATTTGAAAAAAAAAACTATTAAAAATATGCTTTTTCTAACGGAAAAATGTCTGTTCAATTTCGACACGAAGATCAATTTGACTCCGGTTTACGGTACCGAAATACAATCTGAATGAGGTATTAAGAAGCCCTGCCACTTATTAAAATACCTAAAATAATAGCTTGTATGGGGTAACGGTCGAATTTTAGACCCCTAGAGGACATTGGTTTGAATTTAAGTAAAAAACCAACAGAAACAGATGGTGTTACACATAACATAATGATGATGTTAGTATTATCGTAAAAGCCTCCCCTGCCCGTGGGAAATACCCACAAGGTCATTCCTGGCTGAAAATTGGATTTAAAAATCTGATTTTTGAAGCATCAGTTTTCACTGTTTTGGATGCCCTAATGCATTTCAGTGTATATTTTGGACACCCAATGTTTCAACCCACGCCATTGACACACCCATACCTATAGCATGGAGTGACAGTAGTGGCATTAGGGGCCCAATTTCGTTTGATCAGCACATTTTGAGATGTTGACAACAATAGCTGTCAGTGGGTTGTTTCAACCCGTTTGAAACTAATTTCGAGGAATCTGTCTCTTGAATATGCTGGATCACTAGAATGATAAAACGTTTTTGTTTACATCTGCAAGTTTCCTCAGCACCACATTCTCTTTTCGTAAACATGATGTGAAATTCGCGTGGTTGACGAGATTGACAAATAATAATTTCATGCCAAATAATGATATTTTCAGTGAGGAAATTATTGCTGCCCATGCAGAGCAATATACTTCAGCGAATAGTTCCTAAAATTTTCGTCATTTATTCATTAAGTTTGTGAAAGTTCTGATAATTCGACCCAGGGAGGTCCAAAATATATAGGGGTTAGTTACCCTGTATTCTGTGCATAAAACGTGATTTATGACATCAGCAGGGTTGTTACGAGAAGGGTGAAAAAAAAATCCGCGCTAGCTAAACTTGAATCCGCGCCAAATCCGCACGATTCTGGAAATAATTTTGCCCCAAATCCCGCGAGTATGTGAAGATAAGTTTGTGTTTTTTCTTACTTTACGTTATCGAAGAAATCCATTAAATCCATTTAACTAGAATGGACTACTTGAGTGCTGGATGAATAATAATCTTTTGATTCGCAAATCAACGCAATTCATCTTGACTAGTGTAAGCTTTCTGCAAGTGAGTTTGAAGACATTTCGGCAAAACTCTCGTTATTTTTTCCAAAAAATTAAAAAAAAAACCTAAAGCAAACGCCTAAAAGTATGCAACTTTCATACTAAACAAGTCATTAATAATAATAATAAAAAGTACAATTTTATACATAAGTACAATGATACATATTGCCCATTTTACTGGCATTTTACCAGATTTGATTGTATGTCTGAAACATACAGGAAAAACTTGTAATAAGAAGGCATGAAATGTTGCTAATTGACAAATTGAGAGATGAAATTTGTGAAAAAAAATCGCGTTCTGGTGGGATTCGAACCCACGACTCCGTATTTGCTAGACCGGCGCTCTAACCAACTAAGCCACAGAACAAGTAATGATTCTGCGGAATAGAAAGCCAAACTGACTCCGAAACCGCACCGTGAACACTACTATTTTACAAACTCATCTCTCTTTTCGGCTTATAGGGTGTCCCAGAAAGTATGGGCACAACTTTGTATAGCGAAAATACAATCATTTTTTCAACAAACAACTATTTTTATATTTTTTGGATTTGTATTCAAGGTATTTCAATTGATACCTGTAAAGAGTTTATACATTAAAAAGGGTTTTTGTATGCAGAATATGTTTTGAACTACTTTGTTACGGATTTGCCAAATATCCAAATTTGAAACATTTTTTTTCAATTTTTTTTTTTGATATGATATGATATATTCGAAAACATGTTTCCTCAGATGGTTGATTAAATTTTTTTTATAAAAATATGTTTTGCCTGTGCGTACGGGTATCTCAGAATTTTGAGAAAACTGGACAATTCGCCTTTATGAGATGAGAAAAAAAAAAAAGAATAGGGGGATTCACTTAACAGCGTAAATCGATTAAACTGATTAAACGTCGCGATCACCAAGGCAATCTTTGATTATTTCATTCGCAAAATCATGAAACATTTCAAATGAGCAGAAAATCATGGCTTACGCAGCAATTTAATCTGTTTAGTGAGTGCCCCTAATATGGGTTTGGGACCCTAGAAACCCTAATGCGTATATCAATTGAATACCCCAAGTTTTCAATTGGGTTTTTAAATTATGAAAATTGTATTGATTTTTTGTTTTTATACGAAAGAGCACCTTTTTCTAAGCCACTATGATTTTTTTCAGATTTTTTGAACTTTATTTTAGTACCAAAAATCAATTTCAAACAGATTTTTTGAAATCGCCTTTTGACAGCTGAGTAACTTCTTGACAGCTCCGCCCAGTACAAAATGCGACGAGGGGTGATCCGACAAATCGCTCCCATACAAACTTTAAACTGATTTTTAAATAGGTTCCCGGTCACCAAAATTCATGAAAATTTGGATTTCGGCTCAGTTTGGCATGCAGATTCAGAATATGGAATTATCTCAACACCACTAAAGAAGCCAATTCAAATTTCGGTCATAAACTGTGAAGTCCCGTTCCAATATTTTTCGAAAACTCTTTCACTATGACACTTCTAAGGTTCCAAAACCCTGTTCTTTTTATTCTAATCCCATAATACAAACTTTTTAAAAATTTTGTCGAACAGTGTTATTATTTGCTTATGATACAAAAAGCACCGTATGATAATATTCCTATGTAGGGTATATGTACCATTCCTTGGCCTAATTTGCAAGCCGCCTTGACAATGTTGACCATAACTCATGAATTAATACCACTAGAAATAATATTTTGATCCTATTACACACTCTAAGCAATGCATGTTTCACCAATTGGAATTAAACTAACGTAAATATTCAAGAATTAACTTAAATAAGTTGAAAAGATTCGATGCGATGGTATGCAACGTTGGTCTATGGTACAAAAATTGGCCTATTAGTGGATACAACGTTGGTCTATTGCTTTCCGTGCACTAGAACCACTTATTATCTCATTTTTTCAATATTTCTGCTGAAGTATTATCTCTGTTTGTTCACCAATCTTACTTGTAAATTACATTTTTGGAGCCAAATTTTCAAAAAACTGTAAATAAATTACTTAGGCTAAAGTTCTTTCTTAATTTATTAACGAAAACAATTCAACCTTATTATTCTGTTATATTTTTACAGTCACCGTACACAAAATCTTTCTTCCTGTTCGTTCTTTCTGGTTCTTACGCAAGCAATGTTGTTGACGTCACTTTATCGGTGTTGTTGACCTCACTTTACTGATGGGCCAATATTTGGGTACATAGTGAAAAAATGTCCTCAATATTCGGCCCACATTCAATCTGTAAAATATTTATTATTCGTTGAAAACAAATATACACGTTCAAAATAGCGTCTTTGACCGTCGCATCAAATGTTGTGTTATTGAAAAGTCAGTTCGAAATGTTCTAGAATCATGCTATTTATGATCACTAAGCCGAAGCATCATTGCGTCTACAAAAGCTAAACAAAGTGACATATTCATTCAATTTTAATGCTCCAAAGTGCTCAAATTGAAACGAAATGTTACAGTTGTTTGCCCCATAGCTTTTCCGATATTCAGTTATGCGTGTTTCTTTGATTTTTTGGCTAGATTTGAGATAGGCCGAACGAGGGGACTATGCCAACGAAGCATCCCGGTACCCTATACATGAGCTATGAAATGCTATGAAAATACAGGAAAATCTTCAAATATTAAAAACTTTGGTTTCCCTCGATAAAACATTTTCAAATTTTCGGAGGTGATGCTAAAATAGTATATCTTTCGAATACCGGGTGTGAGTTTGCTGTACATTTTTATTTGTTAATAGCGGTTTCAGGCACACCGTGCGCGCATATTTACTCATATAAGAAAATCCTGTAGAATTTGGTTCAAAACCTTCAAATCACAAAAACTTTCATTTCCCTCAATGAAACATTTTCAAATTTTCAGAGGAGATGCTAGAATAGTAAATCTTTCGAATGCCGGGTACTATTTGGTTGGACATTTTTATTTGTTAATAACGGTTTTTGGCACACCGTGAGCGAATTATTTATATGAAGCCGAGACTTACTCTCGCACTCCGCACTACTTCCCCCTACTATAAAATATTTGCGTTGCGTTGCGTTGCGTGGTAACGGAGTAATTCGTAGATTGCCTACTGAAAGTTGTCATGTTGAAACTTTAATACACCTATTCTAATTGCTTATAGAATGCTATTTGGGAAGGAATAGCTATCCAATCAGAGGTTGAAGTAAAAAAGATATGAGAACTTCCATTGCCGGCCACGCCCATCTTCTCCGTTACAAGGATAGGAAAGGATGTGATGATATGACACCTACACTGCCTCTCTTCGCATGTCAGTCCCATGTTGTTTTTCAAAGCGCCTACCTTTTGTATTATAACTCCAATTATTTTCAAAGAAATGTATTCACTTCATGCATACTCTTTTCGTGTCATATTGAGCATTGAAATAAGGCAGGAAAAATATCTAATTTGTTTCAAATGACCTCGTGAGTGATAAAAACATGATTTGCATTAGAAACGACATGGGACTGACATGCCAAGAGGGGCAATACAGGGTATACCCAAAATAACTAGGACAGGTAAAATTTTCACTTTTCAAAAAATGTTCAACTAGTTTAGTTGTAACGTTTCGAAAGGGCATCAAATATTCTAAAATTTTTACTGTAAGTTCATCAACTAGTTGTGTATCAGTGGTCCAATTTTGGAAAAAAAATTGGGCTATTTTACACGAAGTTAGAAAGATTCTAGAAAAGGGTATAATCATCCGATATCCAACTTTGAGCTGTTATGTCTCCGGATACAATGAATCGAATGCAATAAGATTTTGATCATTTATGACGATTATATTGAACTTTGAAAAACATTTGACTAAATTTCAAATTATTACTAGGACAAAAAAGTTAAAGCAATTTCATTTATTCTATGTTTTATCTATGTTTATCTATTTTTCATATGCATCCCATTACTTTTTCAATTGAATGTCGGCTATTTTGTTGCTTTCCTTCAAAACATAAATATATTCAAGTCAATTAGAATGAATTTAAATGAACTATAATTACTATCTCGAATTTTGAAATGATGATCTAATCGTTATAATTTTCTTCCGGGCCCATATAGCCGAGGCGGTAAACGCACGGGTATTCAGCATGACCATGCTGAGGGTGACGGGTTCGATTCCCGGTCGGTCCAGGATCTTTTCTTAAAGGAAATTTCCTTGACTTCCTTGGGCATAGAGTATCTTCGTGCCTGCCACACGATATACGCATGCAAAATGGTCATTGGCAGAGGAAGCTCTCAGTTAATAACTGTGGAAGTGCTCATAGAACACTAAGCTGAGAAGCAGGCTTTGTCCCAATGAGGACGTTACGCCAAGAAGAGAGAGAGAGAGAATTTTCTTCCTTGCTAAGAATTTTAAGTTAAGTCAAAAGTTTTTCAAAGCTCATAATTTAAGTCATAAAAGGTCAAAATTTCATTGCATTCGGTTTATTGAATCCGGAGATATAACAGCTCAAAGTTGGCTTTCGGAAAATTATAGACACATTCTACCGTGACGTTACAACGTTTTGATGCATTCGTAGTCAGATTTTTCACTATAACTCATGAAAACGATTGTAAACCTCAAAATATTTTTTCATATTCGGATTCCTTGTAAAATTTCTGATATATTTGACCTATTGAACATTTAGTTTTCATTATAAAAACGTGTTTTAAATGCGTATTTGTAGCGTGACGTTACAACGCGCTGGAATTCGCTCCTCTCTACCGCGCTACCAACATCTTAAAAAACCTGCTGGGATTTTTATGTTATTCTGATTTTTTTTTCTACCATTGAAATTTATTGGTTTGTTCTTCAATTCAATGGAATAAAACATATAAATTTCGGATTTGTTTTTGGATAATCGACTTTTACATTTCGTGACGTTACAACGCACGTTCAGTTTCAAACAGGGTTCTGCTCGCGTTGTAACGTCACGAAAATGCACATCATGTTAGAATCAGAATAATCACCCAAATTTGCCCAAATTTGTGAATATATTATTGCATTATCTTCACTGCTTCAAGGGGAACTTTATTCAATTGAAAATCCGTTTTGTGATAAATGGCTTGGAGGGCCAAGTTATTGCTATCAGCAGTATGAATATTCCTTCATGAAGGTTAATGACATCGGCACCCATCTTCGGCTTAGTACCAACTATATTCTTCTAATTTTATCCCAAAGACTAGACCGCTGAGATCCTTCAGCATAGAACCCATAGACCGCTGAGATTTTTCAGCATAGAACCAATCACGCCGTCGCGATAAACATTTTTTAAATAATCTATGCAATGCCATCAATTCAAGTAAAAACGCTTTAAGATGTGTGCAAGAATTTATTGAACCAAAGGCATACCAGAGGATCTGCATACAACTTAGGACCCTTAAGCCAACTTCTGTGATCTCAGAGATAAATAGACCTAACAGTGATAAAAACAATCTTAATTACTTAGAGAGTTGGTGTCTTTGGCAAAGTTGTTTGATAAGTCACAACCATTGGACGTGAGATTTCGCGATGCTAAATAAAACTTTATAATAATTTGCAAATGATTAGAATTTCTCAAAAAGTTTCCTACGAGTTCTGACTAGCACTCAAAATTTGAAAATTTTCGGACATTTTTATTTTATTTTCTGAATAAATATAATGTGCATGATTTTTCAAGATGTCAACTACCACTAGGCAAATAGTACATTAAACCAAACGACTTTTAAACTGTAAATCTTTGGAAAGTTAAACAACTCCCTAAGTATTCAAGGACCTGATATATATGAATCGGTGATTATTGTGATATCAAAGATAGACGTAACACTGACATAATTTTCATCCCTGTATATTTCAAGATCCTTATTATTTAAACAGTTGCTGTCCTCGACAAAGTTGTTTGGCTGGTCAAGAACTTTCAATTTATGGGCCGAATGATGTCAAATCCTTCTACTAAGAGGCTCTAGAGGGCATACACATTTTTAGTTTCGTTAACATCAGGATCATGGTAGATCAATAACTTTCAGTTAAATAGCCGTTTGGTTTTAATTTCTGCCGCACCGTGGCGCAAGTTGCAAATTTTCAATAACATTCCAATTTTATTAATTATCTTGAAAACATTCAACAAGCCGTAATTCTGTAAAAAAATTATCAAAAATTCTCAAATTTTGACTGATAGTTTCTCAGCTTATTACCTGTAATTGCTACAAATGTAGACTTGATATGTTAGCTCTACACGAAGATGGAGCGCTTCAAGTAGAATACATCTTTTTTGACTGTCGTTCTATTGACTCTTTAATCTTGGGACCAAGTAAAAAAAGTTCCAGCTTGTAGAATACTTTTTGAGAAATTATAATCATTTGCCAACTTTCGCAAAATGCAAACTTCTAGTAGCGAAATTTCGCATCTAATGGTAAATCCACTGCAAGTCCTTGACTTACCAAACTATTTTGCCGAAGAAATCATCTTTCTAAGAAATCAGGGTCTTGAGTTATATGAAACTTAAAATTTGTAAGTTCTCTTGCGCCACTTTTTGGTGGAACTTTAAACCAAACTATCCATCAACTGTAAGTCTTTGACCAACCAGTAGGTCGGCTCCAAAAGCACATTCTCCTCTATTTGGGAAATTTGTGCCATGACTAACCTAACAACTTTGCTGAAAACACCAACTCTCGAAATTATCAATACTGTGAGATATATGAGATGGTAATTTTGTCAGTGTTTCGTCTGTTTGGTTCTGATATCATGAAAATTATCGGTTTGAGTGGCATTTGATTACGATTTATTTTTTTACAAGATCGCAGTATAATTACAATTTACACATTTTTTGGAACTTGTATAGAGCGTAGATTTTGGCTAAACATCACATCCCACGTCACTCAAGAGTCTACTTAGTTTATGAACGACCCCTAATTGTACGCAATTTATGAATAACACTGAATGAATAAATGAAAAGGGCTCATACACAACGCGGAAGAAATCTGGAGCTCGATTTGAATAGGTCGTATGTACATTTGTCGATATAAAATTCTATCAGTTTATTTTAGATATTGTAGCAATGTGGAAGATATTTTGGAGACTTTAAATGATAGAACGGAAAGCCTGTTTTGTGATGATTCTGCTGTATATATCAACTTTGTTCAATTTCAACGGTTTTTGCTATAATAAGCGAATCCAACTGATCGAATTTTTAATCGACAAAAGCACATACGACCTTTTCAAATCGAGCTCCAGAAATAGTTTTGAATATAGAACTACCTGTGTCCACTGCAGGAGCCACCCAAGCCAGAGAAATTTGCTCTTTTCCACCGAACTTTTTTTTCGTGACGTTACAACGCAAACTTCAACCAGGTGAAACTCAGGCGCCAGTGAACCGATTTACTTTTTTTTTAGTCTCATTGGAAAGATATTCTGGAGTACAAAGACCATACAAAATTTCAAATTTGAAACTTGTAACGAATTTGAATAAATTTCATAAAGGTTGCTTTTCCGTGACGTTACAACGCTTAAAAAACCTATACTTTGACCAGCCATACCTCAGAATTGTAAAGTATTACAATTAAAACTTTTTGTATGCTAAAAAATCTACATACTTTTATCTGTTAATCATGGAAGACTTTTGAAAAATCAGTGCGTTGGTGTTTAAAACACGACAGCCTTGATGAATAGTATGGCGAAATGCCCCAAAACCACGATTTTATTGGTAATCTTAATCGTCGTTCAATAAATGTTTATTGTTACATTAATATCATGTTGAATACATTTTTGGGCGACAAGAGTAATGTAGAATGTTATAAAAATGTGAAATATGCCAAATTTCAACTTTGAAAAATGAGTATTGATGATACGGGGCCCGTAGAATGTGTCTATACCTTTTTCCAGCATCTCTATAACTTTGTGCAGAATAGTCCGATCTTTTCCAAATTTTGTCCACTGATACACAACTAGTTGATCAACTTACAGTGACAATTTTAGAATATTTGATGCACTTTTCGAAAAGTTACAGCTCTTTGTTTTTTTTTTGAAAAGGGATAATTTTGCCTGTCCCGATCATTTCTCCTAACCCCTGTACATCTTAAGGACTGAATACTTAATCTAAAGGGTTACAGTTATGGTTGGAAGTGTGCATAAAATTTATTGGGAAGTAAATAACAATGACCGTAAAATTAATTACAGTGGCTACTTCGGACCTGGAGGAAAGCATCTGATGGTGATGCATCCCAACTGTACCGGAGGGATTGCCGGTTACCTGGATCGCATTATTCTGGGCGTCTCTCACCTTTACCAACATCCGACGGCTCGATACGTCTACGATACGCAGGCTTTTGATCCGGAAGGAGCGTTCGGATGCCTGCCTACGCTACTGCAAGTGTTCCTGGGGCTGCAGTGTGGCGTGCTGATACTTACCCATACCGGGGTGTCAGCCCGGATTCGAAGAATGTCCGCCTGGGGAGTGGTACTGGGACTGATCGGTGGCATCCTGTGCGGATTCAGTAAAAACGAAGGATGGATACCGATCAACAAGAATCTCTGGTCACTGTCCTATGTGATGGTAACGGCCTCGTTGGCGTTTTTCCTGCTGCTCATCTGCTACGTGCTGATTGATGTTAAACGGTTTTGGAGTGGAAATCCGTTTCTTTACGCGGGAATGAATGCAATCATCTTGTACGTGGGACACACCATTTTCCATCATATGCTTCCATGGCATTGGAGGATCGGACTGATGAATACTCATTTTATGCTAATGTGCGAAGCCTTGTGGAATACAGTTCTTTGGAATGGAATTGCTTATTACTTGTTCAAGAAGAAAATATTCTACAGCTTGTAAAGCGTTGAGAATTTTATTAAAGACTTTTTCGTTATGAATTATTGACTTCCTTTCTTAATATCACCGCCAGAGTTGCAAATTTTCAACATCAATTGGCCAGCCAACCATGATTATTCAAGGCTCTCCCGTGACGAATGACCGCGGCACGTGAGGTAAAATTGACTCTATAAGCATTGTTGGTTGTTTTCAGCGGAAATGTGGCAAAATCCTCCGGTTGTACCGAGCAATATGGAAGTATCACGGACCAATTTCACAACGAAATAAAAAAGCATTGTTTAAAAAAAAGTTTTATTGAATACGTGTTCTTATCAACTAGAAAGTGGAATTTTTCCTACCACTAAAAATAATCAATTAATGCTTTTCCAATCAATGAATGCTGTCAAAATGTATCAGTATAAAAATACTGTGAGCTTCCCTTTTCTGTATAATAGATTTGTATAAAATTGGGCAACAACTAAGTAGTCTTTTAGTAGCTAAAACAGTGTTTCTCAATGTGATTCACGAGATGCTGCAATCCCAACACACTAGAGAGTAGTACAAACACGTGACCAACTTATCATCTTGGTCCTTCGAGTCATCTACACCTGGGTGGGGTTTCTTTTTGTTCTTTTTCTTCTGCTGCCGGAATGCATCCATTCGGGGCTCGTCCAAGGGCGAGGTGACCCTGACCGCATCGACGGCATCGTTGTCGTTGATGTGATCGATCGTGTCAAGGTTTTCACAGCTGTCCTTCTTGGAATTGTTGTAGCTGTTTCGCCGGCGCCGTCTCCGAGCCTCGCCCATGGCTAGCGTGGCGGCATTGTGCACGTAATCTGCCGACCGACTGTCATTGTTGGACAGCAGCGATGACGAAGATTCCGCATTGGAGTAGTTGCGATCTTTCTCTTCGCACTCGTCTATCAACTCCAGTGCATCGAACTGATTACTGCTTGGAATGTCTTTCTGCGATGGGGGAATGGGAGAAATGATAGTGAAGTGCATTAGTTGTGAAGTTTTTATTATTACAGGTAAATTACAGTTCTATTAACCACTACTGGTCTATTCTAGTCCTGTCACTGTAAAAGCACTACACGAGCGATTGCAGTTGAAGGCACGTTGATAAACTAGTACACGGAGAGACGAAACTACTCAAAAGTGAGTTCTTTCCACCCAACTTCGGGGTTGCGTGCGTCAAGCCAATTTTGAGTTGATGGAAACGATGTTTTTGTTGGGTTGTTCCCGATTGCTTCCATGTGAAAAAAATACCTAATTTTAAGTTTTTTCCACCCAACCGAAATTTTGACTAGGTTGTATTCACTCAAATTTGAGTACTGTGCTAGAAACTCAGTTTTGGCTTGACGCACGGAACTGCAAAAGTTGGGCTGTTTCTCTCTTCACTCTCTGACAACAACAGAAAGAGCAGGCCCCTGGCATCAATGAAATATATCGTAGCCAACATCTAACTGCCTTATACTCATATTCGTGCAAATTGAAACGAGCGTGTAATCAACAAACGCAGCTTTTGTTTAATGTTGTGAGCCACACACGAAATCACATTCACAATGCGTGTTTGTTGGGTTGCTTTATTCAACTAATCGCATGCTCCTCATACCGTACATTAATATTAAAGCGAGTTTGAAGTGTTTTGTGATCATAACAGGTGGAAAAAATGATTCCAAAAACTGATCAATAAGCCAAAATAAACGTTAAACAAAAAATTGTTGATGTTTTCGCATTTGACAGTGGGCGCTATTTATTAGCGCTCAGGACATCCTGTCTACCATGATTCCAATGCATTGATATAGGCCGTGTCAGGGGCCTGAGAAAGAGCGCATGAAAAGGGAGATGAAAAAGAACTCAAAATTGAGTTTAAAAGTACCTAATTTTGAGTTTTTCAGTTTCTCCGTGTAGATTCTTAAAAGGGGGGGGGGGGGGGGTGGTGTTGCCGTTCGCCGATATCCGCGTGCATTCGAACCATGAGCCTCCCGTAAAAAAACAAGTAGTGGATAATCAACAAGAGACGACAACCTCAGCAACAAAAAGGTACTTGAGATTGGATACGTGAAACTTCAGATCTCTCAATTTTATCGGGAGCACCCGCATATTTGCCGATATACAGATGGAGCGCAAGTTCAGCATTGTAGCGCTACAGGGGATGTGTTGTACATGATCAACCTTTGCAAATGTTTAAAAACAATGCACAGCCCACTCTCCGGAAGCATTGATGACGATTGTCATAGGAGACTTAAACGCTTAGGTTCGTCAGGAGGTGGAATGTCGACCGACAAGTGGAAGGCTCAGCGCCCACCAGCTGACGAACGAAAACTATTGATTTCACCACCGCTATGCACTAACTTCCAGTACAGCCTCCCTTATCGTTACACCTGGACATCACCACAGCAGGCGGAATCCCAAATCGACCACATCCTGATTGACGGACGGCACTTCTCCGACATTATCGATGTCTGAACCTATCGTGGCGCTATGATGATAGTATAAATGCGCTAAAAACTTTCCGTGTCTTACAACGTACGATATCCATGACCACCCCGATATAATGTGGAGTGACTGAAACAATCGTATGTCGCCACCGCATACGCGCAGAATCTCGAGGCAGCGCTGCCGGACGAGGGAGAGCTCAATGAAGCTCCTCTCAAGGACTGCCTGAGTACGATCAAAGCATCCGTCAACAATGCAGCTGAAAGTAACGTCGGATGGAACACAGGAAAGGATCAGGACGAGAGTATCGTCAAGGACGGACATGGAGTGATCAGCAGGTGGAAGCTGCACTACGGCGAGTGCGAAGAAACGACTATGTCAGTACAGTAAGGGGAAACAACAAGTCAATATGTGAGAACTTCAGAGCGATGGCCATTTTGAATGCCTATCCCAGATCGTCTTCCGTCGTTTGTCACGTTTGCACGTGGTAAGTTATCAACCCTGTTACATCGACGGCAATTTGACAACGGATCAAAATTTCGGCATAGGGTAAAAACACTAGACTTCGCCCCCCTAAAATTCTGGAATTTGTATGGAGGTGGCGAAGACTAGAGCAGTGGCGAAGTCTAGTGCTTTTACCCTACACAACCACACAGGCACAGAGCTATAGAAAATCATGGACAAAAACGGCTTTCTGCGAGGCTGACCAGACTGATCAAAGCAGCGATTGAGTTATTTTTTTTTATTCTTCAACCACTTAACCTAATTGACAGCTCTTGTCCACTAGGGCACTGCGTGAGCGATTCCAATTGGCGGATGCACTTACACTTTGTACAGCGCCTAAATGTGTTCTATTCTAATAGTACCACTAATTCTTATTCGAATTGGTAAGCCGTAGCGCTGCTGTCACTTTTCTACCCTGTCCATAGTAGAATGATGAGCACGATGTTGCTGTGTGGCTTTCGTTCCAACCCCAGTCCGATTAGGGGTCCATTATGAGTTGCCGTTAGCCGATATCCAAGTTTCAGGGTCCGTTAGAGCATATGCTCCGAAGAGGGTCAGGTGTCAGCCGCTCTCGAGGTGAAGAACAACTGACGAAAAATTGCAAGTGCCGGGGCTGGGATCGAACCCATGACCATCCACTTATGAAGTGAACGTGAACGTAGTCGCTACGGGCCCCGGCAGCGATTGAGTTATCCAGTTCATTCGGATCTCGCCAGGGAATGCGACAGTGTAATGGACTTTCATCAGTTTAACTGAACTAATGTAACAAGTCGGGCTGCCGGGGTACGATTTTTACGAAATCCGGTCAATTTTTGGTGCTTTGCGGACGACATTGACTTTTCCACAACACGGTGTCCAAATATATATTATTATCATAGTATCATATACCTCGTTTTTTTTTCAACCGGATGTTACCACAGCATACGCGCAAAATCTTGAACGTTGCCAGGCGAGGATGAGCTCGTAGTGGCCCTTCTAGAGGACTGCTGGAGTACAGTAAAAAGTCGATGGAACGAATGGTTCAACGAGGATAGCGATTTTGGAGAAAAACGCAGCGCGAGCGGTAATGCTGCAGCAAGGAATTCTGCAGAACGTGGAACACTACAAGCAGAAGCGGACATAGCAAATCCGCCTCTTCCGGGAGAAAAAGTACCGTCTGGAAAATGCGGAGTGCGAAAAAATGGAACTGCTGTGCAGTTCCCAAGAAACGCGGAAGTTCTACCAGATGCTCAACGCATCCCGCAACGGATTCGTGCCGCGAGCCGAATTATGCAGGGATAAGGACGGAAGTCTCTTGACCGACGGATGTGAAGTCATCGAAAGGTGCAAGCAGCACTTCGATGAGCATCTGAATGACGTGGAGAACGTAGGTATGGAAGGCCACGGCAACGGAGGAAACGACTACGCCAATGCAGCAGAGGACGGAAATGATCAAATTTCTATGCTTAGGGAAGTTAAGCATGCCATTCACCAGCTCAAAGCAACTGTTAAGGATGGTATCGCAGCTGAACTCATCAAGATGAAATATTAATATGTTCATACCAATCGCTAGAACCAGAAACAAATGGAAAAAAATCGTTTCCCTTTCCTCCCAATCCACAGCACAGTGTCAATTTATCGTAAAACACCTACAAGTTATGCAACGAAGAGAACTGTGCCGCTTCGCCTTCATAGTAATCAACATACAATTTATCACCTTGTGATTGGTATCCACGCATCAAAGTCTGAATTCTCTGTCAAAAATAAATTCCTCTTTCTAGCAAACACCTCTCTAGCAAACACCCTATCCGTTCTGGTTGTGGGGACGCAGAGTACTCTCGGTCTCTAGTAGCAACAACCATCACACACTAATATTCCTTTTCCTTCCAACTGACGGTAAAGCATTTAGCCGGCACCGTTGTTGATAAAAAAAAATATGAGCTGCTAAATTTGCACTTGAGAATAAGTGGAGTGCTCCAGCTCTTATTCATTTGGCCAGCTCAGATCAATCATGGAGAAGCAACCATTGACACGTATGGTCAGTCTATGCTACGCTAAGCTAGATTATTGCGAATACAAGCTTTAATTATAACATAAGAAAAAATAGCTTCATTTTTAAATGATACAAATTAAACTATAGAAAAATATAACGTTCATTACCCCTCTTTTCCTCCTTATGATTCAAATAATCCTAATCTTGATAAACAACTATAAACAGAAGCAACAAATAAAACAACAGTGGATTGAATCGATTGAAAAGCTTATAAGTGACAAAATGACTTACCTTACTAATATCACCGTTCAGGTCGTTCAGGACAACCAACTCCACCGACTGCGGTCCGTCCGTGCTGCACGTTCTGGCTCCCTCGTTGGCATTGAGTTCACTGGGACTAGTTTTGCTTGTGCTTGCCTCACCGGTTTTGCTGGCGGCCATCGAAGCCAAACTCATGGCCCCCGTTGCCGTCGCCATGCCCACGTCCAGGTTGTCGTGAAGATCTCTGCAATAGAATTTCCTACAGATTTTCCACGGAAACCGTAGCCGCACACAATGCAGATGTAAATTCGATCAATTGGTCACTGATCACTAGGAACTATAGCATGTATGGCTTATCACCGCAATGCGAGAGAGCGAGTGAGGGGTTAGTGAGAAATGCAGCCTGCACAGATTCTCCAACCATAACCTACTGACCCGATCAGAGAGGTATAACGAAAGTGTAAGCAAATTATTTCAACCTTGAATATTAATGTTACCGTGTATTGTGTTCAGACTTGTGGATTACGTCCAAATTAAAACAAGATTTCAAAAATTTTGAAAGTTTTTTGGCATTCTGTGATTAGAAATGTTTCTATTTAAATTAAAATATTTTTGGTGTTTTTATGGCGTAGTCTGTATTTAATTAAATGACCTGATTTCATTTGAATATAGACTATAATTCATGTAGTATAGTACAAGTGTACCAGTTATGACCATGGTGGTTCTCTATTTGGCCATAGTGGAAATTGAAAAAGTGTTCAAGCTTTGACCTATTATGAGAGTTTTAGTAGCAAGTATTTTTTCTTTAGAAAAGTCAAGATTACCGTACGAGTGACAAGTAGACCACGTTTTCCGCGTCGATTTATTCGTGCCGAGTTCCATAATTTCGCTTTCTTTTTCGAACATTTACGATAATGTATTTCTGTTCATCACACCTTCAATTTATATTACGCGTTGCGAACATTCGCGGATAATAAATATGTACAACGGATTTATTCTCCGCAATCTTATTAACACGGGAACGCGAAAAAATAATAATACAAGAACATAGATGAAACTCAAAAGCAACGATTCTAGTTGTTTAGTTGTCCAGTTTTCTCGTAAAGCTACGGTGCGGGTTTCGGTTTTTCAGCATTGGCAGTAACACTAAACGGAATTGCATACAGTTTATTTTCTTACTGAGAAACGATAAGCTTAAAACGTGCGTTATTACGAGTTGATCCGTGGTTTAAAAAATATTCATACCCGGTATATAATTATATTTAATACACAAACATACAATAAAATTATTGTATTCTTCCGACAGCCGGCTGGCGGAAGATTAAATCATATCAAGGGTTGCATAGCTCACATCACTTACCAATGTGAATCCAGAACTATGTAACTTCCTATCCCTTCCCTTCCCTTGTAAAAAACTTCCTTCCTGTGACAACCGTGGGGATGCGGAGGTAAACACGGTCTCTAGTAGCAACGGATGTCACACCAACATTCCTTCCCTTCCCAGATGACCGTAAGGACGTGGCCGGCGCCGGTACTGACAATATAAAGTTTTGAACCTTCAAAATTGCACATTGAGGATGGAAAGCTACACCCAGGCCCCATCCATTTGGTTCCCTGTGCAATGTTGACTGTTCTGGTCAGTAACGGAGTAGCAACTACGAATTGTACGGTCATCTCATGCTCATGCTCATGCTCATGAGAGTTTTAGTAGCAAGTATTTGAATGTATCTCTTGAAATGATGCAAAATTTTGAATTATATCAAATAACCACTATGCCCAAATAAGGAACCACTATGGCGATAACTGGTACACTCAGCCTATATAAGCTGCAAAATCTGCAATTGCAAGCATCACATGGGGCAGCTATGCTTTACAAGTACTGTAGACGTTTAGGTAAAACAATTATTTAGCTTCAAAGTATATACTAAAGCATTGTCCAGTTAGAATCCGGACGCAGATAATCAATTATATCTCAGAGGTGGAATAACAAACAGAAAAGGTGAAGCCCTCAAAACAAAGATAATTTACTGTAGTTTCATGGAAAAATATCATTAAAATTATTTAATTTAATTTTTAATACATTTTCTCATTTTTTTCCGTGATTACTTTCTTAAAAATCTGCACAATGGTAGTAAATTTTAACATCAACCCCTTCGGCGGATTTGTTTAACAATCAGGTCATCCCTGTAGTGTCCTGAGACCCTCTACCAATCTGATTAGGATTCCAAAGAAACTTTGCCAAATATTTCTCTTCTTGCGAAATTAAGGGCTATTCAGTGAATTCCAAAGAAGCGAAATTTGAGTGTTTTTTCGTTAATAAACACTATCCAACAATGATGACACCACTGCACATCTCAGGCTGTCGTGATAGCTCACCAAATTAGCTCAAACCTCTATAGATCCCTTGTGTGCATTTTTGAAAAGCTGCACGCGATTCTTGAGGTTATCAGCTTTGTACACATTTGGTGTCAAAATCGTGATGTGAGAAAACGATGTACAGAGCTCGAACTTCCTGGCAAATCTTGGAATTCCAAGCAGATTTATCCATGAACATAAACTTCAATCTTCCTTGAGCACTTCCTCATGGCATGCTTAACAACATCTGAGCACATCACACATAATGGTTATGGAGACATTGACATTTTTCGCGACTGTTGTACCTGACCACGCTTAATTTTCAGCGTGTTTGTGCAAGATTTTTTTCCTTCACTTGTCTTCAATCTGAAATAACTTTTCACTCATAGCAAGAAAATCGATGAAATTTTCACCATCAATAGAGGACTTGTTTATAATCAGACTGCTGTAAAAAAATATGATTATGATCATTGAGAGCGTCACAATAAATTATCCTTTGCGTCCGGATTCTAACTGGACAATGCTTTAACTACATAGCTATCGTTGAAATAATTTTGTTATTCCTTCCTGATCGGGAACATGCTGTCGCGGTTATTGTCACGTTTGTCGTGGTTTCAATCAACAACCCGATACAGTATAGAGTAGTGAGTACCTCCCATACACCGGCAGAACAGCTGTGGCGAAGTGAGAAAATTATAGTTGTCCACCGCACTTAGTACGAAAGTACCTATATACTGTTGTATGGCAATGGGTCACTTTAGCAATGTGATGTGAATTAATTTTCGGCTTGCCACTCAGCTCAGCTCAATCATGTGTGGTTCAAGGTTTCCTTTTTCCAACCGCACGCAAACAAATCAAGTTTTTCGTTTTTTTTTTTGTAAAGTATGCAAATTCGGCACCAACACCAGTTGCTGTCTTCATGCCATGCCGGTGGTTGCGTTGCTGGCATCGTCGTCATCAATATTCGCGAACGCAGCAGCAATCGACAACAACGATGACGACGACACGGTGGTGACGACCCCATCGCTTAGCGCATTGTCAATGGTAACATCTGTGTTGATGAATTAGTGGGAAGCTTGGACGAAACGGTTAATGATGGAGGGAAGGGTCCACAATGGAATGCAAAGTGGACTGAAGAAAGCTTTCAATGCAAAACTTTGGAATTTTAATACATAAATTGCACAATGGGTTTCGCATTTTTATTGCATTATGCATGCATATATCGGAAACATGTTGTATATCGAGGAATAGAATCGATTAACCATATTAACAACAAAAAAAACAGGGTTATCTGCTTCAGTATGCTATAGGGCACTCCTTCTCTTTCACTCTTACAGAAATGTAGTAAACAACAAGGCCAAGAAACGTCAAAATCCCATACAAAATCAAAACAGTGCAGTGTCCTATATCAGGGCAAACGCCTACACACGTCCTTCTTTTTTCTTCTTGTCATTCTGTTCCAACTGGAATGAAGCCTGTTCCTCAGCTTGGTGTTCCTGAGGGCTCTGCCACAGTTAGTTGTTAACTATGTTTTGCATTTGTGTATCGTGTGGCAGGCACGAATATTAGTGTGGGTCATCGGAACTGTTTTCTCAGATCAAAGCTTTTTTGGTTCCGTTTCGGGTCTTGAGTATCTGTGCAAAATTTGAGCACGATTGGTTGCGTCTACACTTTGCGCATTGCAATTGAAATTTGTATGGGATTTTGTATGGGAAATTATATTTTTTTCATTTTTGTCATAAGTTGAAAAAGTTTGTCTGAAACTTTTTAACCGATACTGTAAAATGATAACCTAGGATGTTCTGAAAAACTTTGTCGAAGACCGCAAAGCGATCCGATGCTTGTGAAAATAGTTATAACCAACGAACCGCATGCATGTGTTTATGTTTTAACCAAGGGGTAAGACATTATTAACATACTTAGTGTATTAGACGATAAACAAATATATTAACGGAAATTATTCGCAATTTTCCCATCTAAGTAGGTAACCGACGTAAAACAAAACATCACCGTAATAATTTTTTTCTGTTCGAATTGTTGATTCTTACGTTGAGTCTTTGTAGAAGGCTTGTGTTCATATGTAGTTTTAAAAGCATTTGTGTTTCAGCTAAATCTCAAGTTCGTGGCATCTGAGTGCCTTTGTCATGGATTGAAAGGAAATGTGGGAATTTATATTGCAACATTCCATAACTACCCGCTCGATTCTAACATTTCACTCTTCACAGATTTCAATGCACTGGAATTTCTGGGGCGCTTTGAGTTGTCAATGTTAGGCAAATTATAAAAAAATGGATTGGACGGGCTACTGGAATGAATACTTATACCCGATTTCTAATGTCCCCAACATAAGAAGACCTTATCACCTCATCACTTTACTGTCTATAAGAAATTGGCTTTTATTTGATATGTATGGTTCGTTTTAAAACAAATTATGTATTGAATAAGATTATGTTTTTATTGTATTGATGGATATTTTCGTAAAGGAGAGAACATTAAAACCATCCGAGAATACGTATACAGGTAGTAACGACATCGGCAAGGTTTTTAATCTGTTTTAGACCAAGGGAAAATCCAATCGTTAAGGTATTTTTGTTTTGTGTGGAGATGTAGGTTTCATGCATCTGATAAGCATAATGTTGAAAAAATAGTTTACGACAATTGGAATCTCCTTAGCCTAAAATAGAAAACTTACAGAAGCCGTCATTCCATTAGAAAGTGTTGCACTTCGCAAACATACAACGTTGATTCTCGTTGTATTGTCTACGACTGTTCATATTTCGTCGATTGCATTCAATACACACGAATCCGCTGAAGCAACCGACACTCAGATTGTAAAAATGTCAATGAGTTGTTTTTTTTTTATCGATTTTTAAAAAAGCGATTACTACGATGGCAAAATATATTTTAATATACAATAATATATTAAGCAAAGATTTGTAGGTGTCTGCCCCCTTGGTTTTAACCCTCTAATACCCAACCCCGCCTTTAGACGGGGTATAGTTTGAGCATTTTTGTAATTTTTGTTTCGAGGGAAATCAAAATTTTTATATTTTTGGCTGATATTTAGGACTGTTTTGTATATCTCAAAATGGTTTTTGGTGTATTTTAAAGCGTATTTACATTTTTCAAAAATCAATGTTTTGGTCACCTTTTAGAAGTCATTGTTTATTTTGTATTGAATCGCTACAATGAACATATTTTTAATTTTTCCCAAACCATTCTATCCTTGTTTAATAGTTTAAGGGGATCGAATACACTTTAAAATTATTTTCCTTAAAATAACACGGAAAATAAAATTTTATATGAAAAAAACTTAAAATAAAAATATTTCAACAATAATCATAAAATCTCAAAATGTTTTCATCCCAAAAATCCGTACCCAAATAGGCTTCCAGGAAAAATATAAAAATGTGGGATGTTCAAAAATAAAAATTAGAAAAATCAAAAACTGAAATTCACGAAATCGAGAATTAAAAAGAATCATCTTCCAAAACATGCTTAAATCGATTTTAGATGACGAAAAATGATATTTAGATCAAAATCAAAAATTTGGGTATTAGAGGGTTAACATGTAAAGGAATAACAATAGCAACAAAATCATGCTGTTTCGCCAAGCAATGCCAACGCTATAACTTTATTCATAAGCATCAGATCACTTCGCGGTCTTCGACAAAGTTTTTCAGGACAACCCAGGCTATGTTTTCTCTTTATCGGTTACATAGTTTTAGAAAAATTCGAGCTAGTAATGAGAGAAATGCAAAAAAGTGTGTTTTCCCATGTAAAATCCCACACAAACTTCAAACGCGATGCGCAAAACGTAGACATAACCGATCGCGCCCAAATTTTGCACACTTATTTGAGGCCTGAAATGGGATCAAAAAAGCTTTGATCTGTTGGGATACCATTGAATTTTTCATTTTTCCATATAAACGATGACCCACTCTAACGAATATGCTCTATGCCCATGGATGTTAAGGAAATGTCCATTATGAAAACTTCCTGGACTAACCAGAAATCGAATCTGGCATCCTAAGCATGATCTTATCCAGCGCTTTTACCTCATTGCTTGTATGAGCCCGTTCACGAGCCCACGACATTTCATTGCATATGAAG
This sequence comes from Aedes albopictus, assembly GCF_035046485.1. Taxonomy (NCBI): domain Eukaryota; kingdom Metazoa; phylum Arthropoda; class Insecta; order Diptera; family Culicidae; genus Aedes; species Aedes albopictus. The sequence continues at coordinate 289,805,697 of NC_085137.1, forward strand.
TTTTCTTCAGATGTACCTAAACAAACTAGATTTAAAATTGAGACAGTTAAGCCACACCGGAGAATGATTGGTATAGTCGAAAGAGAAGCGGCGTGGAAAATGATGATATTCAAATTCAACATTTGGAAAGATCACCTAATGTGAAACGCACGGAGCGATTGAGCGCTGATTATATAGCATCAACCTATTAACTACCATGTGACACCTTCTCCTTTTATTATTGCTGCCAAATGGCTAGAAGGAGTCCTATGGTATTTCACTACAAGCCAAAGCGGAAAATTCTAGCGGTTGTTTTGCTCCACCTCATCCCAAAAGGTGCACACTGCACAGTCAGTGGGACTATTAAAAAAAAGACGACCAATATCTCTACGAAGATAAATAGTGCATATTCAGTTTATGGTTAAACTGCTTGGTAAACATGGGCAAAGCATAATTTATTCAACATATTTTTTTTAGGTGAAGGCGTAGGTGTCTTCCGTAAAGTTTTAGAACAACTAGAATAACTTTGCTGAAACGCCCAAAAAAAAAAAAAAAAAAAACGCCCTATAGCGTAGACTTCGTTTTGAGGGAGAAAATATGCATTTATAAAACACTAGCTGTACCCGGCAAACTTTGTCTTGCCTACTGCGTTTTTTGACGTTTCAAGTCCCTAGCGAAGTCCAAGTCCCCGTTCAAAATGTATGAAAACCAGATTTTCAAAAAATCTCAATTTTCCCATGTTTTTGGCCTCATAAACCTTCCTTGGGTGAAAACTAACAGAATAAAACTTAGACGACCCAAATCAGACCATCCCTTCGCAAGTTATGCGCGGTCCCACGTATGCCACTGCATTTTTATATATTTAGATTTCGTAAGTTCTGGACACAATGGGCTGAAGCGGCAATCGAACCCACACTCCGAGGCTTACGAGACACCTAAACGACTGACGCCGCTAATCGCTCGGCCACGAATAAGCCCACCACGTTTTCTATAGACGGTGCGCTATGTGCCGTTTTCGCCTATTAATATTAACATTTTGGACACTATACCAAACAGTGGCATAATGGTTCATAATGTAACTCATTTCGGTGTGTAGCATAGTTGTCACATGTTCTATGGGAATCCCTATTCTTTATTACACCAACGAACCTAACCTCAAAATGACTGACAATTCTCAGGTCATTTTGACAGATGTAACAAGAGCATGAAAAGGACAGCAACAACATCGATAAAATATAATATATGATCCGTATTTTTCGTGCATGTGTGTGGTCTGTCAAAATGACCTCAGAAGTGTCAAACATTTCCATGGCTAGCTTTGTTGGTGTAATGATTTTGCTCAAATTTTGAACGTAGCTTCTGGGAGTCCAAAACAACTGATTTAGGAGGTAAGACTTGGGATTTTCCGAAATTTTTGTCTTTCATATAAGTGTGGGCCACCTTAATACATATACAACATTGTATACTAAAACCAATTCCACAGATTTTCTTAACATTCAACTCACACTCAATCCTGAATCGCCTGCTCAGTATTTTTTTGACGTAAATAGAACAGAACTGTTTTGGTAGATTCGGTAATCGATTTTTTGCAATTTCTAATCATAATAGGCTGTTTTACCTCACGCAAATCTGTCATGAAAAGGCCTACTTTCTCACACCAAAAAAGCAATGCTGTAATGGTTCATTACAGCACTGATTTGCGTTTCGTAATGAACCATTACAGCACTGTTTTCAGTTTTTATCAACTTGATGCTTTCCGGACGCAGTTTTGAAAAAATGTGACAACTGCGCATTATAACCTGCTATGATCAGACTTTCTTAAACATGGCTATGGACATCAGTATGCAGTTTGATGAAAAAGTTTTGTTAAAAACTATCATCAAGCCCTCAAGCGGTAATGCATGAAATTGCAAAAAACGTTGTACGCAACTCGGTGCAGAACTCGATTTTATTGCACTCGTCGTTATTATCCGACTCGGCAAGCTTCGTTGGATAAACGTACTACTCGTGCTGTAAAAATATTCATTCTGCACCTTGTTGCGTAAACTACTATTACCGAGGTTCAGTATACCAATTGTCATAAACGGGTGCAAAAGGTAAACAACCCGTTATTACTGTATTCAGTTGTTCTATTTTTGTCAAAAATTCACCGAACACGGTACTTTAAATTAAGTGTATGCCACATTCTTCCCTTGTCTTCTCATGTACCTGCGCGTTCACATACTCAACTAGGGAAGAATATCCTTATCAGTTTATTCGTAAATGCCATCTTGTATGAGTTTGAAAGTGAGTCACTTCACAACGAACAAAGGGATTAACATATAATCTTCTTTCACTTAGAACTGAGAACCACATTTCATTCACGGGTTGTGCACTTTTTCTTTTTTATTCTTGATGTTCTATGCGTACTTCCACAGTTATTAAAGTGAGAGCTTCGTCTGTCAATTATTATTTTGCATATGTATCGCGTGGCAGGTATGAGTATACTCTATGCCCAAGGAAGTCAATGGAATTTCCATTATGAAAAATTTCATGAACCGATCGGGAATCGAACCCGTCACCCTCAGCGTGGTCATGCAGAATACCCACGTCTTCATAGATGTGGCTATATGAGCCCTCGAGTTGTGTACTTCCTAAATAAATTTCTGGGTCCAAGATAAACTAGCCTCTCGTTAAAAATCTCATTAATGAAGATTTAAAAAAAAATGTTTTCAGAGTCATCCATGCAAAGGTAGAACATTGCAATTATGAAACTCCATTTTACTTCTAATCTCGTCCATTTGCTCCAATTCCAAATTAAAGCTAAGCAAATTACCATGAAGGTAGAGAATTTCCATTCAACATGAAACATTTACTCTCAAAGTACCAGTATGTACCTAGCTAAAACAAAACAAACAACAACTGTGAACTTTTGCTGTTTGAAATGGAACGCAAATGTACCATTTGGAGCTTTACTGTGCAATCCAAATAAGTACAATCTAGCGGTAATTCAATTCCAATAAACCGTAATTACATTACTGGCCTATCAAAGCGATGAACCTTTCAATTTGTATGCGGTGGACAGACACTTTTGGCCGTGTTGTAATATGTTTGTAAACATAGTCGTTCGTCGAGCCGAATCACACGCACTAATTGGATTATTTGCCACAGACCCACAATTTCACTCCATAGTTGTTCAATTTCACGCGTTGCCAATCCATTGACACCAGAATATAGAATTTAAAAAATGCCATTTGCTAATTAACTCACGCGCGTGGGGACTATGAAGGTTGTCAGTGCACTCCCGGTAATGGTCAATTGGAACTAACAATATTTCCAGAGACCGAACAAGATGCCTAAAGAAACCAGTATCTCAATCTTATCGGGCATAGAGGCTATCTTACTTTTATCATTTATCAGTTCTTTTTTTTCTGATATCTCTTATGTGCGACACCAGTACGTTTTTTTTTTGTTTTATCGGAATAGAAATATACGTAGCATCATACGCTAGGGGAGCCTGGGTTGACTTGACTCTTGTCCGATCATAAGAAATGTAATAAATATGCAAATTCATATGATACCTAAATATGTTATGAATTTAGTTAAATTATTAGCTCATCACTAACGCCATTAGACCTGCTTCTGTCTCTACCCGTAATCATGTGTGCAATGGCCTTGGTCGTGTTTATTGCCAAGCCCAAACCTATCCTCGCTGTTTTCAGAACCTCATAGTCAAGGGGCATGTACGATCGTGTGGTGATAGTGTTTTTACTCTAGAAGCTAGACCTTCGAATCGTTCTTTCGGATGCAACGTTCAATAGTAAGTGTGGAATTGCATCACTCTACTTCTGTGCATTTAAGGAGAAACTTCAAAGAATACCAATATGGCTGCCACAATGGCCGAATTAAACCCCTACTCACGTTTTCAAGAGCACAAATATTAAAAATTCGTAAACAAATGCGCTCGATTTGGAAAAGCTGCTTCTTTTTGCAAGTGAGCAAAGCCAGGAAAATCAAGTGCGGCTTGGTTCAATGTTTCGTTCGTCAGATTTGTGCCTCTAAAGTTTGTATGCAAAATTGCAATGGGATTTCTTGATGTTTCATCTTAAAGTCTAAGATAAACACTTTATCTTCGGTCCGAACACTTTTCTTTCTTTTTTTTTATAGAATGAGAAAATCAGCAACAGATACCCAAGAGGTGGTTCCTCGGGTGATGTGGGGATCGACCCACTAAAAACTCATTCTCTTTTCCTTACCTACGCGGTACGCCCGTTAGGGATGACTTCGAGAAACCTTGGGCTGATAGGTTCAATGGGTTAATCCAACGGTTAATCAAATTCAAGTGTTTGGACCGAAGATGAAGTGTTTATCTTAGACTTTTGCCGGAAAACCATGGGCTAAAATGGTTGAAAATCAGCCTGGTATTCGGCGACCAGTTTCAACAAGTGATCTAAGTCTGTTGTACCGGGCACCAAGTTGAGAAGGGTAATCCCTCTGTATTATCACAATCCAATATTTTTTCTAAAAAGCCAGTAGATTGATTAATTCAACTGCTCGCGCGCCCAAAAAGAGTTGACCGGAATCTTTTCAGCTTATTTATGGTCTTCCAAAACCAGTGTGGGAGATTCCTTAGCTTAACCGTCATTTACTATATTGATCCAGTTCAACAAATCTTCGAAGTGCTCCGACTCTAAACTATTGTGTAGATTCGCAAAATTTCTAACATAACATACCACACATTTCCATCAAAAGTTCTCCCATAAAATATGTATCATCTTTGCAAAACATGCTAAATGCAATTGTTTATTGCCATACCTTCACAGTTTTGGGCATCTTCCGCTATGACTCAGTAAATTTTGAACCAATTAAAACGTGATGAGATAGGTATAGTATCTAGCCGTGTACAAAATTTCAAGTCAATTGATTCAAAATTGACTGAGTAATAGCGGAAAAGAGCCCAAAATAAAATCCGCTGACCAAGTGACTCGGCACCCTACTGAAAGCCATACACGCCAAATTTTTTTCGCTGAAACTCAGCAAAATTTTGCTGAATTTTGCCGAGCTGAATTATCAGTAAACTTTTCAGCACAGCAAATTGCTGAAATATTCAGCAATGTCAAATGTCAAACCGGCTTACTGGTGTTTGCTGAATCATCAGTTGGGATTACCGAAGAACCAGTAAAATCGACCGACGCGTCGCGACGCCTGATTTGACAGCAGTAAGCTGATGAAATTCAGCAAATTCAATCGAAATGCAAAAAAATAAACATTTTTAGTTTAAGATATTTTTATATATCAAGCAGCATGCCGATTCGGTTTATTTCATATCGTTTTTGATAATTGTTCATTCCACAAGTAAATATATTAAGCAGCATTTAGTTGGGTCTAAGTTGAAATTATAGCACGAACGATGAACATGTCCCGATGTTTACTCAGCCAGAATGCTTCTGTCATTTGTCGCACTAAAATGGAAAATATAAAAGTTTATCCATTAAATTGTACGGAACTACTTACCACACATGTTCGGTAACAAATGCGTTTGAAATGTAGATGAATACTCACTATTATCGCCGTTTGCCACCAAGTTTTTCACAAGTTTTTCGCGGACTCAAATGCAATGTTGCAGCAGCCATGTTTTTTTTTTTGCGATGGAGCTGACGGCGGACGGAATTCACTGAAATTTCAGCACTCCTCACGAGTTTGCTGATTATCAGTACAAAAATGCAAACCACTGATTTTTCAGCAAAAAAAATTGATTGCTGATTTATCTTCAGCAAATCAGTTTGCTGAAAGCTCATTTCGATTTTTGGTGTGTAACCTCCAAATATAAACATAAGCAGTCGAATCCTTAAGGCAGTAAGTTTATTCATTATTATTACAACACAAACATGATAAATTATGTTAATAGGTATGTTCATTTGAAGAATTAAACCTTTTTCGTGGAAGTGAACATGATTCCCGAGCAGAGGAGAATATCAAATTCATAACAACAGAATCATATAGCCTTTATATCATAGTTTGTTATCATTAACTTAGCAAAGTATTACATTTTTGTAACATATAGTAGATCAAGTCCTGCTATTATTCTACTATTGACAATTTACAAATATGTGCTGAACTATAACACAACAATAACAAGTTTTCAAACTCACTGCAAGATTCATTGTTATTAGGTTGTTGTTGAATCTAACAAAACATGTTATTAAATTGGTCTTCCAGAAACATTTTTTTGTTATGATTTTTGTTATTTTGCCGCTTATGACAGCAAAGTTTATAACATAATAAGATATGTTGATAACATAAAAATTACTGTATCCATTATACAGTTATTATGCCAAAACAGCATATTTTATTATGTTGTTGATATTCTCTTCTGCTCGGGTTTATTAGCAGTTGAATATTCAAGCACTCGAGGTCATTAAACAATTTTCAAATAGTTCTTTCTATCCTGCGAATCGATTCAAATCTAGTTTACCACACTTGCTGGGATCACAACAATTTCAGCGGATGGAAAGCCAGCCTCAGGGAGGATACCCAAGTAACCACGAAGCCGTATATGAGTGCATCAATTTTGCTATATATTTATATTTAAAATTGTGAATATAATGCTGCATTACTTTAAACACCCCATTGAAGTAATATTAAAGTCGAAAAGGGCCCCACTAAAATCAAATTAATGCCACATATTGCAGCACGTTGACAGCCATTGCTAAAGTAACATAAATGCATGTGCTGTACATTTGCATTTACACATGCTAAATACGTGCAACACGAAAAACCAAAACAAAAATCTATTTTTAGCACCGCTTCATTATCGGCGGTACTAATGCCCCCACACATGAATGTTTAACCATTACTTTTTTTGTCGTTGGGTCGGGAGTCGAACCAGAATTGTTGAAGACCGCTAGATGAGTTCCATACGCGCTGGCTCCTTGGACCGTTTCTGCTGCTGTGATAACAACAGATATTTCATTAACTAAAGGAGACTGTTCTTCTGTCTCAATCATTGCAGTAGAGGGCAAAACGACTATGTCATATGTAATAGAGTCCCTGTAATCACATTCTGATAATCACTGATAAATACATAATGCATTTTAGAATATATTCAATCAATATAAGAAAATTAAAACACCCTTCGCATACTGCTCACATGCTAATTGTGGTTTCCATCATTATTGGCATGTGATAGCAGCCAACAGAAAAGAGAAAAGGTAATCTCATAAAAAGGTTTTTCTGAAAAAAAAAAAGTTGTCGATCGGTGGTTCAAACGGCGATTAAATTGGTCGGAAGTCGAACCAGACGTGTTGATGACCGCTAGAGTAAAGTTGTTCACTCTTCTTGGTTACATTTGTTTACCATTAGAGTCAAGCTTTTATAATTGCATTGTTAGAGCAAACTTTGCTAGTTTGTGCATTGCATTTATTCAGTTTTTGCAGTGTTGAATTGTTGAATTATCTTTTATCACCTTTTAATGAACTTTATTGTAAAGAAAAATGCAATGCATCATTACATTGATAATGCCAATCTAAAGGATTATTGCATGACAAGTGTGGAATTACTGCATTTCGCATTGCAAAGGTTGATATTCGGTATAATTCATGCAATGATATAATGCTTGTGGTTACTTGGGTATTTTTGTATTGCAAGCAATTCAACTAACAATTGCTCACTTGGATGTTTGGTCAAAAATAATCTACTGATTCCTTGACTCGGATGGAATACTGAGAAACAATGCTAAGTAGAAAATAGTCAGTTCGGAAACAAATCGTTTTAAGTTCTTCCGAAAAGGTTGATAAAGTATGTATCATTTTATGTAGAGCCGTTTGTTCACTTGTTCCCGAAATCGAGGAAAGAATATCTAATTCTTTTTCATATGGATTCCCCGGAACATTGCCTGCTACTGGATGAGGAAGAACTTCTCGGTAGGCATACAACACAAAGTGCTTGGTCTCGTTTCTCTACATCTACATCATCACTTGTTTCGATCTGAACTGGAATGATTCAGAGTGCCAATTCAGTAGGGTAGTTCTTCAGAGTGCCAAGTCAGTGCGGTGGCACAGTTATTGTCGCGCTTATCTTTTATTAGATTCCTGCGGCGGTCGTACGCTCGCAAGGCATACAGCAGAGAAGAGAAGGGCATCTAAGAATAAATCGACCACACGAAAAGTGATAAATTTTTGGCGTGAAAAATCGACTCAATTTATTTTGTTTCTGCCCATTTCGTTTCCATCGTGCATAAACGTCAAAGCAAGACCACAGACAAACAGACGTAACACTCTGATAATTCTCATCGTACACCGATTTAACTGTCTTTTTCCAAATTTGATAGTTGGCCAACTGCCCAACCGTGGCGCTTTCATAGTTTTTGTTAGAGTTTGACGTTTGCTCACTACCGCCACCTGGTTGGTGGTCGGCCAAACTTAGTCCTTTTAGCATTGGGCGAATATGTTTCCGTGACTATGATGTGAATCGAAAAATGTTCGAAGTGTTACGTCTGTTTGTCTGTGGCAAGACCATGACTCAAAGTGTATTGATTACTTTCAGGTATAGTCAAAATTAATGAATAAATGACGTCATATCGATGATTAATTCTCTTATTTTTCAAAATTTTGTTTCATTGAGAGCATATCAATTGTTGTTTCGACCACTATTGCAATTACATGAAAGACGTTCCAAAGACGTTTTTGCAATTGCAGGCTGTTATAAAGCATAATTATGGTGTTTTATCAAATATTCTTAAATATCATAATGATATTATACACCACTATTGTATCGCATACCTTATTTACGGTTTTAAGAGATAAGCAACTTTGACTGCGTCCCCGAAATACATTCAAGTTAAACACAATCTTTTTGCGAATCCGTTTTTGAGTTGGTGTACCTGCCTCCGAAATACTTTGCTTTTGCGTGTCAACACAGTATAGGAATTTTCCGTGTAAAAAGTGTGATTTCAACCACTAGGTGTCGCGACCAACAGCATGAAATATTTATCAATTTCTGACTCCGGAGATGGCCTTCTCTGCATACAGTCACAGTAACACTCGCAAGGCAAGGCAAATAATGAGTATGCCCAAAACATGGAATTGAGACATACAGTTTCAAAACACTAAAACAAACAAGCTACAGAAGCTTTATTTCTTGAAGGACTTGTGCTATCTAAATTTCAAACCAGCTAATGGGAGAGGGTAGTTGTTGAATCTGGTTATTAATCGAATAAGTAGTGTGGAGTAAAAACGTTTTTCTGAACCACCCTGATGATCAGGCTTTTGCATTCATGCTTATGAATTCGTAGTGCGGTATCTAATTTGCTAATTGTTTTCGATGTTCGTTATCAGTGGGACGCATGTTTTGTATATAATAGAGAATCATGTTAATGCAGTGACCGAAGTTCCGTCAAAAACTTCCTTCTCCGGTCAATCAAGAAAGTTTTCAGGCTTCACTACCTCTGAGTTACACATTGCACCCACCACTTATTACTGTAAGATGTTGAAGTTTTTCCACTAAAAATAAACTGAGACATAACACTAGTTTGAAAAATAAAATGAAGGTTATGCACAATTGGGTTCTTTAGGGGTATCCGGATTATTTCATAATCGGATTCTCCACCCAACAATTAGTCTAAATCCAAAATTTCATAATTTTCGGAGTTCGGGAACTATTTTTAAAATGCATTTAAAGTTTGTATGGGGATTTTTTTTTTGTTCGGGTCGAACTGTCACTTTATCGATTGAACTGTCATTCTATCCATAAAAATGAAAACTGTTTTGTTAATTTGACCATCAAAACAAAGGTATTGGAATCCAATAAAATCACGTTATACTCAGAAAAATGAGCTCTTTCGATTAGGCTATAGAAAACAATAATATATTATTCACTAAACAACCCAATTACGTGCTGATTTCGAGATGGCGCTTCAACAAATTTTAAGTAGAACAGTATTAGAGTTTTTGCTGAATATCCAGTTCTACAATAGGACAGATCTGTGAAGTACTAGATTTATAGTAATGAGCTGAATTTTAGTATGGTGAGAAGGTCAATTCTCCGTTTCTGCAATGAAATGGTGTGAAAAGTGTGGATATTATGATTCCTTGCCTAATTTGATGCTGTTTGAGCAAAACTTTGGGCAATAGTTTTGTTGTTTTCTCCATTTCTTGCAACATAAACAACATAGTTATCCAAAGTTTTGCTCAAACAGCATCAAATTAGGCAAGAAATCATAATACCCACGCTTTTTGCACCATTTCATTGCAGAAACGGAGAGTTGACTTTCTCACCATACTAAAATTCAGCTCATTACTACAAATCTAGTACTACACCGAACGTGCCCCATTTAAAAAATGAGATTTACTAAAATTCAAATATCTTACGTTAGAGTCAACCAATTTTCAAGCTTTCTGCATGAATAGACAGCTGAATATAATGTCATAAAATATTATAAAAATAAAAATAAATAAATATTTTTAAAAATAAAAATTCTTTCTCAACTTTCAATATTAGATATTAGCGAGTAACAGTAAAAATTTCAGCACAATCGGAACATTAGTTACAGAAAACGAGATGTATGGAGGAAGCAACTTTGTTTAAAAAATCAATCGATTGAAAATCGACAGTCTTGTATGAAAAATCGAAAAAATACAAATGATGTGTTAGGTCGATCAATTGCTAGATGGCAGTAGTAAGCAAAAGTTAAACAGCTAAACTTGCAAATACCACGAGTAGTCTCCCACTGCATGTTTGAATTTTTGGAAGGATGATCTATGGCTAGCAAACAGTGTTTCAGTGTGGGCTCAGTGTGCCAGTTATGGCTAAAGTACCTCAAATTTGCCATAGTTAATTTTCAACCTTTAAAGATACAAATCAACAAGAAAAAAAATCGTGAACAACAGATCACGTTCACAAAAGATGATTGCAATCATTCAAACATCACAATTTGCGTAAATTATGATAAAAATTAAATCAATTTCCTTAACTTTTTGGCCTCCTTGCACTCTATTTCGTCATAGTGTACTAGTTATGGCAAATCCCATAAGGAATGCATGTAAATAGTGCGGAGTGGAACCCAAATTAACAAATGTGTCCATACTGGATACTGGTACAGGGTTCCTATCATTGGCACACGCCGTAATAAATACTAAAAGTGGTTTTGGCTCCGTTTTTATATTTTCCTGTAAAGTATGAAAACTAATCAATCTTTTGACATATCAATGACATTCATCGGTCTTCTTCTTATTTTTGTAGAAATAGTTTTTCTTAGGTAGTGCGATAACTGAGTGGTACTGGCACCCTAAACGTCATAAATCAAGATCAACAATTGAAAAGGCCACATCAACATTGCGTAAACAAACACGTTTCTGTCGACTTAGGGCCTTCTGGAATCCACCCACGCATCTCACCACCATTAACAGAAATCTTGATGTTTGCGATTTCTGTTAGTGGTGGTGAGGTGTGTGGGTGGAGTTCAAAAGGCATCAAGTCGTCAGAAACATGTTTGTTTACAAAATGTTGATGTGGACTTTTCAATTGTTGGTCTTGAAATGTATGGCACGATTTGCCGCGCGAAGGGTTTAACGAATCTACATCAGGGGTTCTTAAACTTTTTCAGCTTGTGACCCACTTTTGAATTTCAAAGAATTTGGCGACCCACCAGCACGAAAAATTATAAAATAATTATTTTTTTGCAAATTTAGACTACCGTAAACCGGGGTCAAATTGATCAGCGGGGTGGAATTGATCATTCGAATACTACATTGGGCCCATATAGCCGAGGTGGTAAACGCACGGGTATTCAGCATGACCATGCTGAGGGTGACGGGTTCGATTCCCGGTCGGTCCAGGATCTTTTCGTAAAGGAAATTTCCTTGACTTCCTTGGGCATAGAGTATCTTCGTGCCTGCCACACGGATATACACATGCAAAATGGTCATTGGCAGAGGAAGCTCTCAGTTAAAAACTGTGGAAGTGCTCATTGAACACTAAGCTGAGAAGCAGGCTTTGTCCCAGTGAGGACGTTACGCCAGGAAGAAGAAGAAAAAGATACTACATTGTAATTCCATACTAGGAACTTCTAAGCGTCGTAATGATCTTAAACTACTTATCTCATCTAGATCGGAAATGTCTAGAGATGAGTGTAGACTTTTAATTTTTTTGAAAAAAGATGGTTTTGCCTTATTTTTTGAGGAATTTGCAATGTATTTCTCATTTAGCTGAAATCATTGCTACTAAACAATCGATTGCCACTAGGACTTTCCGCAAATTTTCTGTTTAAACATTGTTGTGGAGCCTTGGTTGGGGAGTTATGTAGCTATTCTAAACATGAATAAGTTAAAAAACGTTCATTTTTTGATGAAATAGTCATTTATTGTGATAGGAATCACTAATTTCAAAGGAATTTGTCTACCTTTAGGCGTTTAGCGGGAAATTTCAAAATTTAATTCTGCATTTTAAGAGTCAATCTCACTAGTTGTAAGAGTTTTTACGCGTTATTCGGATTCAGAAGAGCGAAATTAAGTGGAAAAGGCAATTTTCCTTTCTAACCGATGCCTAATTGTATGCTGATCAATTTCGCCCCAAAGTGGCATTTTCAAATTTTTGGTTTTTGGAGTTATTTAACTTAAAGTTTAAATTTGTTGAACAAAATTCTGTCACATTGTTCCATGGAGATCCACTGGGTACTGATTTTACAGAAATTATTTTGGCAATATTTGAATTTCCTTTAATGTTATCAACAAAAGTTGTTTTTAAATGATCAATTTGACCCCGGATTACGGTACCTTTTTAAATAAATCATTTTATCACGTTCATAGGTTGTGATAAACTTACGTTACGTAGCCCTCAAACTAAAAAAAGTTTTTTTTTGTTTGTTTATAGTGCTCTTTAAGTTTTTTGAAAAAGTTTTAGAAAGTTTGAGGTGGCCAAGTTTACAGCATTAGTTAACTCTCATTAAAAAAAAAAAAAATGAGATGAGATTCTCATTTCCTATTATATTTAACCAGTCTGACTCCAGATATAGTGGTAATTTTATGTTTCTGCAGAAATTTAAAATCTACTTTCAAATTAAATATCGGTTGTACAAACTCACAGAAAATTTGAAAATGGCTAGCAATAGTATTCGACATGAGTTAAAAAAGACTTCGCGACCCACAAAAAATCAGTCCGCGACCCACCAGTTGGTCGCGACCCATAGTTTGAGAAACGCTGATTGTTTCATTGTTGCATTCGCCCAGGTCTCTAACGTGTTCGTACGAAACCATAATTGGGAAAATCGACCGAGAAGGCAAAAAATCGGCAAAATTTGAAATTCCATTTCGCGGGCCATTTTTCCCAGAACTGCATGTCCAAAAAACATAGTAGGCAGGCAGTATGGCGTTTGCCGGGACAGCCAAGTTTAAATATAAAAATTCTAGTTTGAAATATTTTACCTGTTTAAATTCAAATAAGGATTTAAATGAGTAAAATTTTCTTTTGGAAAATGTACACAATTTTCCTCGGGCGTCGTCATCAGCACATTTCAGCTTTACGTTAGGAAAGCGATCTGTTGGTTTGTTTTATTTGTCTCGCCGTGCAGCCGCCATCTGACTTCGGCGAATCGATGGTGATCTAAAAAAAAATGTCCTCACCAGCCTAGTAGGTAGGTAGTATGAATGACGAACGCCCATGGCGAGTTTTGACGCGTTTGTGCTGGCAGTTGACACGAATGGTACGTGATGGATTAAATGCATCTCCTGATTGTTGGTGTTTATTTGTTTACATTGTTAGAGTGGTTCTGACTGGGTTCTGGAGATGGCTAAGTATGGAGACAAAGTGAGAGCACTGAAGCATTTGATCACAGCTTTAAAATTAAAGCTAGATGGAATCAGCACTAGAATGAATGTGTTTACTTTATTGAGAGAAACACTTTTTGCTTGTGGAATGCATCGATACAAGTTTAAAAAAAAATACAGAAATGCTCAAACCTTGTCTATAGGAGTCAATTACTACTTCCAAATTTGGGTCATATCAGACACCCCCCCCCCCTCCCTCCTCGTAGACCTTTGTCCATGAAAAAAATGAAAATTTATATGGAACATAGACTTCGATCCCCCTAAAAAGTCTACGTGGTTTATGAACGCCCTCAAATCACTACCCAACCCTCATGCAATAATATGGGACTATAACACCTTTGTAGGAATGTCTAACTTGTCCCAAAATATGACCGGAGATCTTTAAATACAGGGTGTTAGGTTTGTTAGTGCAAACTTTTTAAGGGTAATAGAGGACCACACCTTTGCTTACCAAATATTTTTTAATTTTTCATGCATTTTTTGAAGATAATTGACAAAACCAAGCTGAAATACACTACTTTTGAGCTTCTTCGCTCTAGAAAACTAACTTTTTGGGTTCAAAGATCTTATTTGATAGAAAACCTAATAATCTTTCGAATGAGTGCCAAAAACTGCGATAAGTTTGACAATTTTCAAGTTATAGCCAGTTACAGGTAAACATAGTCAAACATATGGAAAGTTCAATAGCTACGTAATGGTTGACATTTGACCATATGCCGGAAACGCACTTTACACCCACCGCGATTTCTCGGTTGTTCTTCAAACAGTTTCGATTATTTCTGTAGTAACATTTGAAAAGGGCATACAAGCATTGGTAAACATTAACTTCACACGTCGCTCCTAAGCCCCCATCAGCTTATTCACACAAACTAAGACCTTAATCAGATAGAGCAAACATTGATCTTTGGGATAACGGTGTTTATTTGCGTGGGCGGGCTGCTGTTAGGCCCTACGGAGCATTTTCGAAAAAAGACACAAGACTTCTTGGGCCCTTTTCAAATGTTGCTCCAGATTTGTTAATTTTTTTTGCATGACGCTTGTTAAAGTTAATTCTAAACTACACCAAAAATAAATCAGCTCTATCAGATACAAGCCAGCCGAGCATTTGAGGAGGGCAGGACGTAATTCATAATTCATAACTGTTCAAGCGTGATTCTCTTCTATACATTGTAGTTCCCAAGACGAACCATATTGCATAACCATACAAATGCATCTTCATTCATAATAACGGAGTTGGTCATTCTTTTTTTTTCCTGGCAACGCAGAAACCTCCCACACCCACGCTTTTGTTGCAAAGGTATTATTTAAGCTTCTACTCTTGTCTTTTGCTGGTTTGCCGCAAGGTTCACTTCTTGGCTATCAAGTAAAGCTTCATCACTCCCACTCTTCGCAAATAATAATAAATTTTGCCAGGTGAAGTTTCGGAAACTATCATCATCAAGCTGAAATGGTCATTATTGACTCAAGACCCATCAGGATTGAACAGATAGCATCTAGTCGTTTGCCCCAAAACGGATTCGATAGACATGTACAGTAATCCTCTGAATTGGACGCGCCATATTTATGCGATTTCTGCTCACGTTTATGACGAAATATTTCATCTACGCACATAAGTAAATCCGAACGGCGCCATTTAAAAAAAAGAATAAATTGAAAAAAAGGCTGACAACGTCAAAAATTTGAAATAAGAACATGTGCTTTACTGCACTTTGCGTTCATATATATTTTCAAAATGTGAACCTTATTTTGATCTCATACTTAGAATAGATGCTTAAACTTTTTTAAAATGAACTAGAAATTTTCAAACGTTACAAAAGTTTCATTTAGCTGCGGAATATGTGATTTTGCTAAGGATAACCGGTGGTTTCTTAAAAAGGTAATTAACTCGTTATTATTGAAGATTATATTAGCCACGTTTTAGGAGTCTCTACTTACGCGGTTCTAATTGGCACCCTATGTCTAGACATTTCTGTACATACTGCGAGCAAAAGAGAAAAATCACGCACAACGAACCTCCCAATGATTGCAGTCACTGTGTGTTTTTCGTCTCAATTTTCACTCTGATATTCCGCAGAAAGAAAGATGTATGTTGTCTGTAGTCAAAAAAAAGCACATCATATGGAACTAGTGCTCTGTAGGTCGGGAAGGTAATTTTAAAGCTTGTTCTTACTAAATTTTCGGCAGAATAGAATTGTTCGAAGTCTAGATTTTTTACACGGACTTAGCAAAGCAGTACGTATAAACCTACTTCCAATGGAAGGGTATACCGTTATATTACATTACCATTATGAAATTGCGTCCTTAGACTAACGAAAAAAAGAGCAGTAAGTGATTCTGTTGAGATAATCTAGTCATGCTTTTCGATTCTATTTAGTTATGTAACGTTAAAAAAGTCTTACAATTTAAAATAAACTAAATTCATTAGAAATAATAGAAAATTTGTAAAGAAAATAAATTGAAAGCCTCTGAAGTATAAAAATTCCGAACCTTGTACACATATTAACAGAGTTATGACATGGGATTTTGGTATGATGAAGTTGAGCTTATTAAACAAACCATCCCGTAGAAAGCTTGACAAGTAATGTAAATTTCATTATTCATCCTTTTGGATCATACTGTTGGAAGGAGATTCTCTTAAACCCGCGGATTTCGCGTAAGTGTCTCTACTTACGGGTCCGCCACACCCCCTTTTGGCCCTTCATACAGCGGTATGTTGAAGTCAGGGTGGTAATGAAATTGATCTTTACTGTTAGGTGGAACTGCATGCAGAGCAAGACTCAAGCTAGGATGGTGGCTACCTACATACATACATACATGAAGTTGAGCTTATTAAATTCTTCTTACCAAAAATGACTTGAATTGTGAATATAATGTGAATATTGTAACAATATGTTATTTCTCAGAATCAAAAATAAATAAATGGTTTTCAACGGTTAATTTAAGAATATAGACCTTATTTTGCAGAGCGTTTTGCGAAATGAAGCGTGATTAGGTGATTTTCCTGACGATGATTTTAATCGAAATTTGTTCCAAGTGATATTTCTGTTTGCCTCATTTCATTAATATTTTCTGAAACATTAACCGAAAGCAAGTTATGAACAACTTGCTCAAAAACAATTGACACCGATAATTGCTACGTTTTATGTTATCGATCTTTCATTACAATTGAAATAATTGGCTCATTAGTGAGATGGGGATGCGTTCAGTTGTTTAGTGAACTCAATATAACACATTTGCAAATGAGAAAAGCACAAAACCGGGCACCCGTGGGTTCAACAATACAGATAATCATATCATTCATAAATACGTGAGATAACTTCATTCAAGCAGCCTTCCATCCTTCCATCGTTGTGTTAACCCGTTTATGACTAACTAAACAACATGCCAAACATGCTTTGTCAGCAACAAATGTGCGCTCACATCCACCGATAGCCTTCGATTTTTTTTTGTCCACTTACGCATTGATGATCTTGGTGTGATTAACGGTGCCTCCCAGGGTCCAAGAGTCGTTCTTTCGCTGCTGATTGGCCTGGTACTGAGGCAGACCACTTTTTGTCGGATTGTAGACACCCTTACGGTTGTGCTTTTTCCTACCGGGGATCCACAATATGCGTAAACCACCGGAACTGGAACTCTTCGTTTTGGGCCCCTTGGAAGACATTCTGGCCATTGTCAGTCGAATTTAAACACGTAGGAAATTTATTAAAATCTTCTTCCAACGATATTCATAGCACATATAAACACCAAATGCACTTGATAAATGAGATGATAAAACTTCAGACAAATGATAACCATGGAATTGCTTATTGTTCATCGCATACCTTCAATTGTAATTATTCAAACCGACTTCTGCATTCTATAACAACAAAATAAAAAGTTTCAATGGACATCAAGCTGCTACAAACTTAAACTGCATATATCAGTTTCCAAAAATGCCACATTACGAGGTAGAATGTCACGTAAAACAGATTTGAAACACAACGAAACTTTCACTAATCAACTATCACACTTTAGAAATGATTTAAAATCATATAGAAACTAAACAAAATTAAACTTAATCACGGATTGAAGTCGACATGTATGTCAACATCTTCCATTTTAGTACGATAAATGTCAAAAAGTATAACATCACCAGCCTGCATTAAGTGTTCATTCCAATACAACAAGTTGTGTTACACTAATACATAGCTTACAATGTGTGTGCTAAAAAGTCAACACTTACATACGATGAACATCCACGTGCTTACACATACTATTTCACGTCTGGTTCGCATGTCAGTGCATTCGTCAGCATAAAATAAACGACGGAGCATGCTGGTCCACCCACTCCACTGCGATGCCATCACGAATGGTGGAAACCGAAAAAATGAACCAGCTTATGGTGAAACGTTATGAGAAACATTCCACCAGGTCTGTGTTGCTATGTTCGAGTTATACAATTTTAATTAACAAAAAAAAGCAAAGTAGGTAACTCCTCTATTGAAGAAAAATATAACTGGATTTAAAACTTTATTGACATCCTAGAACATCCTGAATACCAACTAGCTTCTCACTCTCACTCATGAATCCTGACCATCCCTGGGGATACATAAGACCAACGTAAAAGATCTCCATCGTCATATTCCTATCGTCTTCATTGATTTCCTTGTTCAGGCTTTGTCGCCACGAGCCCCTGGATCTGCCTCTGTCGCGATGTCCTGCCGAATTCCAATCCAGCGCAAGCTTGAAGAGTTCTAGCAGTGTGTTGCCGACCCACGTCCTTGTACGTTCTCTCTCGAATTTATGTTGATATCGGTTTCTGATGACATCGCCGATGGAGCTCAGTATCCAGTTGTGAGGCCACCAGGCTCGAATTATGAACCGAGGTTTATGAAAACCTGTAGCTTCTGTGTGGTCTGCGCTCAAGGAGAATACATTTTACTAAGGTGGCGCAGATAAACATTGCAAACCACTGGTTGTCTCTTCCATTCTTCTGGTGTTCTTATGGAACTGAAATAGTGACGTCACTATTTTAGTTGCATAATAACACCAGAAGAGTGGAAGAGACAACCAGTGGTTTGCAATGTTTATCTGCGCCACCTTAGTAAAATGAGAGAGACGAACCAGCCAAGGGATGAAAGTCTCTCTAATAAAGACAAATCAATCAATCAACCTTAGTAAAATGTATTCTCCTTGGTCTGCGCTGACACACACCACGTTTCGCTGGCATACAACAGCACAGATGTTTGGTGCGTTGACTGTTCTGTTTGGATCTCCATATATGTATTTCGTAAACTCCCAAATACATTGCTGCAAAACGGTGAGTCGTTAAGGAGAGCGTTCAACATAGCTCTGGTCCTCACAAGTTGCTACCGCATACTTCCAGGGTCAAGCGATGACAAAGACCGCCAGCTAAGAGATGTGTGCTTAGCTGGTAGTGCAGCCTGGGTACTGTTGTCTTTCTGACCAAGGTGGTAGCCCCATCAGCGTGGTCGATTGTGCGATATTTGCCAGAAAACCATTCGCCAGAATGCCATTGGCCAGAAAGACATTTGCCAGAAAATACCATTTCCCAGAAAACCGTTTGCCAGAAAGAACCATTTCCCAGAAAACCATTTGCCAGAATGTACCATTCCCCAGAAAGTACCATTTCCCAGAAATTTTCCATAGTTCTCAATCCAGAAGTGTTCCCAATCTAATGATAATTTAAAAAAATCTTATTGAAAAATAAATCGTGTTTTTTATTTGTTTGGGATCGATTAGCCCACATCCACAATAGCGATTGCAAAAATGTAAAATTTAATTTTTGTTCAGATTTATTATATGCGAAAGTTAAACAAATTACCGAAACTGATGTAAGAGCAAACAAGAAATGATTTTAGAGTAACTTTTAAAGAAAATCCTATAGTTTGAAGAAGGGCAAACCACTGTGAAACATAAAAATGATGTGAACTTAAACCTTTCAAACTTCACAATACATTAAATCTTCGATGTTATTCAAATATTTATTGCGCACAACAGCTTATTTTTTCAATTAGAACATTTTCACAAATTCGTCTTGTGGATAAGTTGATCATGATGTGGATCCAATTGATCAAATATTATTTTGACGGAATTTGATCAATACTCATCAAAGATTTTCCTTTCTTTAACACATAGGATGTTCTTCCCAGCTTTTACTGAT
The DNA here is from genome assembly GCF_035046485.1 of Aedes albopictus. Classification (NCBI taxonomy): domain Eukaryota; kingdom Metazoa; phylum Arthropoda; class Insecta; order Diptera; family Culicidae; genus Aedes; species Aedes albopictus. The sequence continues at coordinate 289,825,638 of NC_085137.1, forward strand.
ATGGAATTGTTGGCTTTACTTATATTTTTCAAAGATTCCCTGCTTTCAATTGAAAATAATTTTGAGGCTTTTTTTTTTGACAATAACAATAACATGATCTCTTCAAATAATAATTTTTGTGCCAAACAGCAAAATAATCTGGAATTGTTGATCACACACCTAAATCAATCGAATATGTACCATAAACAAAAACCTATTGGAAGCAACGAGTAAAATACTTACTTACCTTACCGGTCAGGCTAAGGCCGGGGTGGCCTCTGCTGTACATAGTAGCCGCCTCCATTCCACTCGGTCCATGGCTGTTTGCCTCCAGTTCCGCACTCTGCGTAGGGTCCGCAGATCGTCCTCCACTTGGTCGACCCACCTAGCTCGCTGCGCTCCACGTCTTCTTGTACCGGTCGGATGACTCTCGAGAACCATTTTAGTCGGGTTGCTATCCGACATCCTGATGACGTGACCCGCCCACCGTAGCCTCCCGATTTTTGCGGTATGGACGATGGTTGGTTCTCTCAGCAGCTGATGCAGCTCGTGGTTCATTCGCCTTCTCCAAGTCCCGTCTTCCATCTGCACTCCGCCGTAGATGGTAGGCAACACTTTCCGTTCGAAAACTCCAAGGGCGCATTGGTCCTCTGCACGTAGGGTCCATGTTTCGTGCCCATAGAGGACGACCGGTCTAATCAACGTTTTGTAGATGGTTAACTTCGTGTTACGGCGAACTTTATTCGATCGTAGAGTTCTGCGGAGTCCAAAGTAGGCACGATTTCCTGCCACAATGCGCCTCTGAATTTCTCTGCTGGTGTCGTTGTCATCGGTCACCAGTGAGCCCAAGTACACGAATTCTTCAACCGCCTCGATTTCATCACCGTCGATATGAATTCGGGATGGCGGGCGCGGTGATTCCTCCCTGGAGCCCTTTGCCATCATGTACTTTGTCTTCGACACATTAATAACTAATCCGATTCGCCTGGCTTCACTCTTTAGTCGGATGTACGTTTCCGCCATCGTCTCAAATTTACGAGCAATAATATCAATATCATCGGCGAAACCAAGCAGCTGAACGGACCTCGTGAAAATCGTGGTTCAGTCAATAGGCCTTGACGGCGCCGCAGTGCTGCCGCCTGGCGGGATTCGTATGGCAAACGTGAGAAAAAACGAGACCAAACACTTTTGTTTATACTTATTCACATACACGATGACAGATACAAATGGGATTTCCCATTGGAGTGAGTGCATTTTTGTTGCCGTCAGAGCCAATCGAAAGCTTTTTAATAGTCAATGAATACCAAACAGATTGTCTCTTGAAATTCGTTGACCTGCTCCAAGATTATACGGAGCATGACAATATGGTCCACACAAGATCTTCCGGCACGTAATTTTGCCTGCTGCCGCCGGAGAGTCGCGTCTAGCTTCTCCTGTATCCGATTTAGGATAACTTCACACAGAATTTTGAGAACAATACACACTAACATGATTGCCCACTCCTTGGGAGCCCTCACTAAGCCGACCAGCATCCAGTCTGCCGAAAAAAATGGCGGTGTCCCACATAGTACAGAATAGTTGATGCAACATTTGAGCGGATAGCATGGGGTCAGCTTTGAGCATCTATGCTAATATGTGAAGAATCCCTCGAAACTTTGGTACTATCATATTCGAAAAAAATCTACTTCAGCAGCTACTTTCGCCCAAATAGGTAGCGTAGCGGTCAGGCTAAGGCAGGGGTGGCCTCTTCTGTACATAGTAGCCGCCTCCATTCCACTCGGTCCATGGCTGTTTGTCTCCAGTTCCGCACTCTGCGTAGGGTCCGCAGATCGTCCTCCACTTGGTCGACCCACCTAGCTCGCTGCGCTCCACGTCTTCTTGTACCGGTCGGATGACTCTCGAGAACCATTTTAGTCGGGTTGCTATCCGACATCCTGATGACGTGACCCGCCCACCGTAGCCTCCCGATTTTCGCGGTATGGACGATGGTTGGTTCTCTCAGCAGCTGATGCAGCTCGTGGTTCATTCGCCTTCTCCAAGTCCCGTCTTCCATCTGCACTCCGCCGTAGATGGTACACAACACCTTCCGTTCAAAAACTCCAAGGGCGCGTTGGTCCTCTGCACGTAGGGTCCATGATTCGTGCCCATAGAGGACGACCGGTCTAATCAGCGTTTTGTAGATGGTTAACTTCGTGTTACGGCGAACTTTATTCGATCGTAGAGTTCTGCGGAGTCCAAAGTAAGAACGATTTCCTGCCACAATGCGCCTCTGAATTTCTCTGCTGGTGTCGTTGTCGGCGGTCACCAGTGAGCCCAAGTACACGAATTCTTCAACCGCCTCGATTTCATCACCGTCGATATGAATTCGAGGTGGCGGGCGCGGTGATTCCTCCCTGGAGCCCTTTGCCATCATGTACTTTGTCTTCGACACATTAATGACTAATCCGATTCGCCTGGCTTCACTCTTTAGTCGGATGTACGTTTCCGCCATCGTCTCAAATTTACGAGCAATAATATCAATATCATCGGCGAAACCAAGCAGCTGAACGGACTTCGTGAAAATCGTCCCACTCGTGTTTATCCCCGCTCTCCTTATTACACCCTCCAAAGCAATGTTGAACAGCAAGCACGAAAGACCATCACCTTGCCATAACCCTCTGCGAGATTCGAAGGGACTCGAGACTGTCCCTGATACTCGAACTACGCATCACTCGATCCATCGTCGCCTTGATCAACCGTATCAGTTTATCCGGGAATCCGTATTCGTGCATAATCTGCCATAGCTGTTCTCGATCGATTGTATCATACGCCGATTTGAAATCGATGAACAAGTGATGTGTGGGCACGTTGTATTCGCGGCATTTCTGCAACACCTGGCGGATGGCGAACATCTGGTCCGTTGCAGCGCGTTCACCCATAAATCCAGCCTGATATTGCCCCACGAACTCTCTTGCAATCGGTGATAGACGGCGGCATAGAATTTGAGAGAGTATCTTGTAGGCAGCGCTCAGTAGTGTGATCGCGCGGTAGTTCCCACAATCCAACTTGTCGCCCTTTTTGTAGATGGGACACACGATACCTTCCATCCATTCCTCCGGTAATACTTCCTCCTCCCACATCTTGGTAATGACCCAGTGTAGTGCTCTCACCAGTGCTTCTCCACCGTATTTTAGAAGCTCGCTTGGTAGTTGATCTGCTCCAGCGGCTTTGTTGTTTTTCAACCGGCCAACCTCCTCCTCAATCTCTTGAAGGTCAGGGGCCGGAAGTCTTTCGTCCTGTGCACATACTCCTAGATCTGTTACCATGCCACCTTCGGTACTTGCAACGTCGCCATTGAGGTGCTCATCGTAATGCTGCCGCCACCTCACGCTCGCTCGTGAGAATATTCCCGTAATTATCTCGGCACATGTCGGCTTGTGGCACGAAGCCTCTGCGCGAGCGGTTCAGCTTCTCGTAGAACTTTCGTGTTTCCTTAGCGCGGTACAGCTCTTCCATCGCTTCGCGATCTCGTTCTTCCTGCTGGCGCTTCTTCATCCGGAAGACTGAGTTCTACCTGTTCCGCGCCTGTTTGTAACGTGCCTCATTCGCTCTCGTACGGTGTTGCAGCATTCTCGCCCATGCTGCATTCTTCTCGTTTATCAACTGTTCACATTCGCCGTCGTACCAGTCGTTTCTGTGATTCGGAGTCGCGAAGCCTAGTGCTGTAGCCGAGGTACTACCTATGGCGGATCGGATGTCCCTCCAGCCATCTTCAAGTGTAGCTGCGCCAAGCTGCTCTTCCGTTGGTAGGGCCACTGCTAACTGCTGCGCGTAGTCTTGAGCCACTTCTACGTTACGAAGTTGCTCGATGTTGAGCCGCGGCGTTCGACTTCGCCGCGTGGTGATAACTGTCGAAAGTTTTGAGCGCCTGCATACAGCCACTAAGTAGTGATCCGAATCTATATTCGCACTGCGGTATGTGCGGACGTTGGTGTAGTGGGTTATAATAAATAGCGAAGTATTTTGGAAAAATATAAATAATGTATATTCTAAAGAGTATTTTAATCATGATTTATTAATGTCATGCAATTCCTCTTTGACCGTTCACAAATGTTGAGCAAAATAATGCCGATATCTCTACGCGTATCATTGTTCGTGGACCGGGAGGGGAAATTCTACTTCACACGCTAGCGAGGCGTGGCAAACAGGTACGAAAATGTATTTGTCCGTTTCGTCATTCGCTAGTATAAAACTAGCACGATGCGGAGGGCACGAGTCATTCGATTGGCGAAATTCGGCACGCGAGCATCGGTCGAGAGGAACCGAACAGCAGCAGCAAGCGAGTGGTCCGGCTGCGCATCCAACAACGTGCCCGGTGTCGAGCTGGCATTGTGTAGCTATAAGACAGGCACACCAGCGAAGGGAGGCTCATTCAGTCGGCGACATTCAGCGAGCGCGGATCGGCAGCAGAAAGCAGCGACAGCAACACAAGCGTGAGCGGAACACCATCGGAACGAGCGTGTGGTCTCGTAAGCGTAGCAGCCAGCATACCGTGTAGTCGGTCACCGAGGCGAGCATTCTACTCGCACGTTTGCTGGCGGTGGTGAGACACCAGAACACCGATTCGAGCGAAAGGCCTCGATAGTTTAACAGTGCTCACTCATCGGGTTCCTGGTCGCACCCTTCGACGTCGAGCCATGTTGAATTACGACAGTTGGTTATATCTGAGAAGAATTTACCGTCGATTTGGTTTTCTGTTTGATGGTCGGGTGATCTCCAGGTGGCTTTGTGGATATCTTTGCGGGGGAAGCACCTTCTTCGGACTACCATACCACGGGAGGCTGCAAAGTTAACGCATCGCTGGCCGTTATCATTCGATACGGCGTGCAGGCTGTTTCGCCCGATTACCGGTCTGTATATTTCCTCCCTTCCTACCTGCGCGTTCATGTCGCCGACAACGATTTTCACGTCACGCGGCGAGCAACCATCGTATGTTTGCTCTACCTGCGCGTAGAACGCTTCTTTCTCGTCATCGGGTCTCCCTTCGTGTGGGCAGTGGACGTTGATGATGCTGTAGTTGAAGAAACGGCCCTTAACTCTCAACATGCACATCCTTGGGTTGATCGGCTGCCACCCGATCACACGTTGTCGCATCTTGCCCAACACTATAAATCCTGTTCCCAGTTCATTGGTGGTGCCACAGCTTTGGTAGAAGGTAGCCGCTCGATGCCCGCTTTTCCACACTTTCTGTCCAGTCCAACAAAGTTCCTGCAACGCCACGATGTCGAAGTTGCGGGGATGTAGTTCGTCGTAGATTATCCTGTCACATCCTGCGAAACCTAGTGACTTGCAATTCCATGTTCCAAGTTTCCAATCGTAGTCCTTATTTCGTCGCGTGGGTCTTTGCCGATTGTATCGAGTCGTATTTTCTCCTATGTTATTCGCAATGGGGATTTTTACGGATGGCTTATTGGGCCTACGCCAACACTCCTGTCTCGCCGGAGGGCCATCGTGCCAGTTCTGTTTAACGTCCCAACCAACACTGGGACGACCACGCTGATGGGGCTACCACCTTGGATCTAGCTGGGCGTGGTGCAGCGTTTCTTACTCAGCCGCTGGATGCCAGAACAGACGCTGTTTGAGCCGCACCTCCTTGGTGAACAGACACTCGGATCGTACCTCCTCAATCTAGCTGAAGTCAGAAGGACAACAGTGCCCAGGCTGCACTACCAGCTAAGCACACAACTCTTAGCTGGCGGTCTTTGTCCTCGCTTGACCCGTGGAAGCATGAGGTAGGAACTTGTGAGGACCAGAGCTATATTGGACGCTCTCTTTATCGACCCACCGTTTTGCAGCATATTCGCCCAAATAGGCCTACTTTCAATTTTCCATCACATTATTGCTCATTGATATTTCCTGAAGCAAGGTCCCCACCCGTCGAGGTGATGTATTAAGGCGAAACTGGAAGCATTTCCTCACTTTTTGGTTTTTGATTTTTTATTAAATAACGAAGCAATATTTTCAAAATCGGTTTTCGTGCACATGTAGAGTATGGATCAAGGTATCTTCTGAATTTTTTTTGTAGTGGAAAATATTTTTCGTTTTTGCAGAAACCATTTTTGAACAAAATTTCACATAAAAATGGTTTCTGCAAAAATGGAAAACATTTTCCACCTCAAAAAAATTCAGAAGATACCTTGATCCATACTCTACATGTGTACGAAAACCGATTTTGAAAATATTGCTTCGTTATTTGATAAAAAATCAAAAACCGAACAAATGAGAAAATCCTTCCAGTTTCGCCTTAAATGCACTTGGTTATTGCACTGCGATTGAAGTTTGATTGTCACTTGCAGCCCTGGAAAATGGTCGCCAAAATTGGATTTCACAAGAAATGGGCAATAATGCTTTGTGGATCATTCACCTATTTCGTAGTTTTATGGAGGAATTTGCGAAATTTCACGAAAAGGTGAGACCAATGGATAGTTCGCTATGGATCCAAATTGCTTTGTTCGTGAATTTCCGTTTTACTGGAATACTGGAATAGTGAATTTACCATTGATTACAATTTTTAAGTGCAGATGTGTATATGTTTTTTTCAGGGCCAGTTTCATGCTGACACATTTGGAAACTATCTCATACCGAATCATCGCAATAATACCAAGTTACTCATTTAGGTTATTTCCAATATTGAATCTCCTTGTGAGCATTGGAATCCAGCACTGCAAATGATTATAATAGATGCGGTATGTTATCTTTCGCGCCAGATTCATCAATGTAACTAGCTAATCCTAAATCCTTTCCAAGCGTGTTTATCGATATCAAAGTGTCCATTGCAGATATCAATTTCAGCGATATAGGCTTTCGGAATTCCATTCACTCATCTAGTCTTTGTTTTATGTCCGTTTCGATTACAGAGCAGTGCATCGGTCGTGAAAATAGAAAATCTCACCCCGAACAAGCGGTACAACATCACAGCGACGGTGCTAACCTCTGACCGCCAATATGTTTATGTGGGAGAGCGACCGCAGTTTAGAACGTTATCGGACGATTACACCCCAGGAAATATAACCAAAATTGACGTCATTGATTTTCACACGAACTACGAGAACAGCGCGCTGTTGGACGCATTGGTTACATGGCAACCGGCTCCAGGTAAGTCTTTAATGGACGGATGAGCAGTAATCTGTATTCTTTTATGTTATTGTCAACATTTGCAATTGGATTAATATAAACTACATTAACACCTATGATTGCACATTGAAAATTATTTATTCATACCATAAATTTTATACCAAACTCCATTTTTTTTTCTCACGGAAGACAACAATTCCATGCATAACTACCATGTGCATCAGCACACGTGTACAGTGCTTGTAATTCAATATGAAATTAGAATAATTCTAGTTGATATTTAAATATATTTGCATATGTATGTATTCACACGAATTTCAATCGAAACTAACGATTCATAGAACTTAATTGATCGACAAAAACTTTCAATGCTAGGTGTACAAAACATCAACTATGTACATGGGCTTTGTGGCTGTGCGTTTAGCGGTGTCATTTATTCATATCGTAAACCTTCAAGTGTGGGTTCGATTCTCGCTGTAGTCGATGATATTTCTTCAAGTATAATTATTATGCTATCATGGTTGCAAAGCCGAATAAAACGAATGAAGAGCAAAGGTTAACGAACCAAATTATGTTCGCGCAACGGATAGGACCTATAGTATACGTTGGGTGATGTTTACTATGTTTACTGAGGGTCTGTTAAAACAGATAATTCAGGTGAGGTTACCAAACATTCATTGGTTTCTTGACAATTTTTTTTAAATTTTTTGCTGATTTTTGGTATTGTGGTTTTTTTTTCTAAAATTCTTATTTGCGTGTAATCAAATTGAAAATGTAAATTGCAAGCACAACTTAAGCTCATTTTTTTCCAGAACATAAGTTGTTACCGGTCCCGTCGAGATGGGCACCCTATCCGAAACGGTTCAACCACTGCAGTGACAAGCCGTCACTCTTGATAGGTTATAAAAGAGAGGAGATGAAAACAAAACGTGAACTATATACACCGAACGTGGAATTTGCTACTCATGCTACATTTCATTATTGTCAATAATTATATCTTAAAATTATTGGTTTGTGCTTAAGACTAGTGTTTTTATCCAGCTTATGAACTAGTAAAGGTAACTATATTAAATTACATGCAAAACTTACACACTAAATGCTAAAATATATCTACCAAACTTAGGCACTAAAACTAACCTAAGAACAAGTTGGACAGTGATATAGAAGGGTCCAGAATTGTATAGGACACTGAAAAGTAAGATTACTTTGTATGATTATGTAAACCCTGAACTAAAACTTACTACAATTACAGTTTTGAAGCGGTAATAAATCAGCTGCAAAAATCAGTGGTCGCCCTTTCTTTCCTGTCGCAACACTTCTTCAAAATTTTCATCCGAGATGAGTCATCATCCCGCCACTAGCAACAAGTATGGATGCGGTGGATGTGACCGGCCGGACGAAGCGGACAACCTGGTCCAATGCGACGTCTGTGATGCGTGGTGGCACTTCAGTTGTGCCGGCGTTACGGGATCAATTACCGATCGTTCGTGGATGTGCACCCGCTGTAAACGCACCTCCCGCGCTTCCTCCAGAGCCAGTGTCACGAGTCGATCGTCTTCGCAACTAGCGGAGAGTATGGCACGTCTGCGCGAACGCCAAGAGCTGCAGAAACGGCGCACAGAGGTTGAGCTGGAAAAGAAATTCCTCGAGGAGCAACGAGAATTGCTGGAAGCTTCGATTGCCGCCGAAGTAGAGAGAAGAAGCCAGGTGAGTCGAACGGATAGCCGAAGGAGAGTCCAAGATTGGATCGAGAGCAGCGCGGACCAGACAACGAGCGCGGCTGAGGGAAATCGCCAGCCAGCAGCTTCAGTGGTTCAGCAGCAAGACACTCATCCACGTCAGGGGAACTCGGATGCCGCGGCGGCAGATAATTTGGACATTCAACTGCACAGCTCCCCTCTTCGCGATCGGACAATCCCTGCTTTCGAAGCCACGGGAGACTTTAGCGATCTTCAACCACTGCCGGAGGTAATCAGTCAACACAATGCCAAGGATCTAATCCGTGAATTACGTGTGAGACTGGAGCGCTGCTTAATGCAGTCGGAGCCAACATCGCCTCAATTGGCGGATCTGCAGCAACAGCTGCAGCTGTGCAGAGAAGAGATAGAAGGAATGCATTCTACTGTGTACCGTTTAACGACGGTGTCGATGCCAGCGGCCCAAACAGACAACATAGGAACAACGGTAAGCAGTAAAGACGAGCTCGTACAACCGGTAGCCAAACCGCTAGGTGCTATCCCAAAGCACCGAACGAACGAGTTCCTTCAAGGTAAGTGTCATGCCTCCGAAAACCAAACCGAAAGAATACACGAAAACAATCTCTCTCAACTGAAGTCATATCCAACCATGCAAAATCCCCCTCATGAGCAGCAGCGTATAACCCACGCGCGCTCTAATGCAATAAATAACGAGCAACCGACTGTTACCCAACACACTCCTTTCCCCCCTGCAATAACCCAAGTACCACACCTACGACAGTATGCTTTCGGGTACCAACCCCCAGTGCAACAAGAGTTAGTGCTTCCGCCCCTAGTGCAGCAGCCAACAGTGCAGCAATCAGCTATGCAGCAGCCTCCAGTGCAGCAGCATGCAGAGAGTCAGCATCCAGTGCAGCAGCCACCAGTACAGGAGCCGTTGTTGCAGTCACGTACGGGGCAGCAATCCGCGATGCAGGAGCCACCGGTGCAGCAGTACATAGAGCAACAGCCTCCAGTGCAGCAGCCGCCGTTAGTGCAGCAGCTCTCTGTGCAGCAGTCAATGATGCAGCAGCCGTTGGTGCAGCAGGTAGATCGTCAATCTCAAGTGCAGCAGTATGCAGCGCAACAGCTTCCAGTACAGCAGCCTTCGGAGCGGCAACCCGCGATGCAGCAGCCGTCAGTGCAGCAGCTAATCGAGTGTCAGCGTCCAGTGCAGCAGCAGGAGCCTTTGGTGCAGCCGCGTATAGTGCAGCAGTCTCAAGTGCAGCAGTATGCAGCGCAACAGCTTCCAGTGCAGCAGCCTTCGGAGCGGCAACCCGCGATGCAGCAGCCGTCAGTGCAGCAGCTAATCGAGTGTCAGCGTCCAGTGCAGCAGCAGGAGCCTTTGGTGCAGCCGCGTATAGTGCAGCAGTCTCGAATGCAGCAGTATCCAGCGCAACCGTTTCCAGTGCAGCAGCCTTCGGAGCGGCAATCCACGATGCAGCAGCCGTCAGTGCAGCAGCATATCGAATGTCCGCGTCCAGTGCAGCAGCCTTTGGTGCAGCCGCGTATAGTACAGCAGCCTCAAGTTCGTCAGTATCAAGTCCCTCAGTATTCAGAGCAGCAGCCTTCGGTGCAGCAGTCTGCGATGCAGCAGCCGTCAGTGCAGGAGCTTGTAGAACGTCATCATCCAGTGCCACAGCCATCAGTGCAGCGAGGTCAAATCCAACAGCCAATGCAGCTGGCTTCAGCGCAGCCACCGTCAATGCAGCAGCCGCTGATGCAGCCATCTTCACTTCAACAGCAGTCAGGGCGTTGGCCGTCCGTGCAGGCACGTCCGATGCAACAGCATCCAGTCCAGCAGTATGCAGAGCAGCCAAATCTGCTGCCACAATTTCCAATGTGGGCATCACCGGTACAACAGCTTTCAACGCAGCAGCCTTTGAGGCAGCAACATCCTGTCGGTACTCCGCCAATATCATCTGAAGGTGCGTCGCCAGACGTGAACGGGCAGGAGAGGAGAGTAGACGAACTGCCAACGCCGCAACAGCTAACCTCTCGTCAATCTTTAGCACGAGATCTGCCTACGTTTTCTGGGGATCCAGCCGAATGGCCGATATTTATCTCCAACTTCGAGTACACGACAAGAACATGCGGGTACACAAACGGAGAAAACATGGTGCGCCTACAAAGATGCTTGCGAGGACGTGCATTAGAAAGTGTGCGCAGTCGCTTAGTCTTTCCAGCTGCCGTACCTCAAGTGATAGAGACGTTGCGGATGAGATATGGTCGTCCGGAGTTGCTTATCAACGTTTTGTTGCAGAAGGTGAAAGCTATGCCCAGTATTCGGGGAGACAAGTTGGAAGCCCTCATTGAGTTCGGGATGGCGGTTCAAGAATTGTGTGACCACATCGAAGCGGCGGATGAAAGAGCGCATTTGTCGAACCCCACTCTTCTGCAGGAACTCATTGGAAAGTTGCCCTCAGATCAGAAGCTGATGTGGGCAGGTTTCAAGCGCGGCCGTCCGGGGGTGGATCTAAAGACATTCAGCGAGTATATGGTCGGCGTAATGCAAGATGCTTCAAGTGTGGTGCTCTACGAACAGGATTCACGGAAGATCGGGACCAGAGAGAAGACGAAAGGGTTCATCAACTCGCACGTTACCAGGCCAGACGAAACACTCTCTTCGACGACGTCGCAGCAAAAGCCGAGCGGGTGCCTTCATTGCGATAAAGAAGGCCATAAGCTTCGAGAATGCCAAGCATTCAGGGCACTTTCCGTCGACGATCGCTGGCGACGTATTCGGGCACTGAACGTGTGTCAAATATGTTTGTACAGCCACGGAAAAAGATCCTGTCGGATAAACAACCGGTGCAATGTGAATGAGTGTCAATTCAAACATCATCCACTGCTGCATGGAAAATCTACGACTCCGACAACACAAGCAGGCAGTACTCACACTCACCAGTTACTAGATTCAGGTATCCTATTCCGGATCATACCAGTCACGCTTCATGGGAAGTCTGGCAAAATTGACACCTTTGCCTTTCTGGATGAGGGCTCTTCATCAACGTTGGTCGAACGTAATCTGGTAGCGCAGCTTGGCTTGACTGGGGATCCGCAACCAATCTGCCTCAAATGGACCGGAAACACGTCGCGGGAAGAGAAGGACTCTCAGCTAGTATCGATCACCATTTCTGGACCAGGGCAGAAGCGACATTGCAAGCTGGTGAACGCTCATACCGTGAGGAACTTAAATCTACCAACGCAAACATTCGAGCTAGAAGAGGCGGCGAAAAAGTTCGCTTATTTGAAGCAACTGCCGATTCAAAGCTACCGCAATGCAAGACCGGAAATTTTGATCGGAGTGGACAACATAAAACTTGCTGTGCCGCTGAAGATAAATGAAGGCGATGGATCCGGACCAATCGCCGTTAAAACACGACTGGGGTGGTGCGTCTATGGGCGACAAAGTTCTCGAAGCAACGAAGGATTCAGCTTCCATATTTGCGGATGTACGAGAGACGATGAGCTACATGATACCGTGAAGCAGTTTTTTGCGGTGGAAGAGAATGGAGTGAAGCATCTAGAAACTACGCTCAGTCCGGAAGAAAGGCGAGCTCAGAAATTGCTGGAGACAACGACTAAACGAGTTGGTAGCCACTTCGAAACAGGCCTACTGTGGAAGGATGATGAGATCGAACTACCGGACAGCTACGGCATGGCGTTGCGAAGACATCAGTGCCTTCAACGGAGGATGGAGCGTCAGCCAGTTCTGAAAGAGAACATAAGTCGACAAATACAGGAATACATCGACAAAGGCTATGCTCATCGGGCAACTTCGACAGATCTGGAGACTGCGGACGCCAGGAGGATTTGGTTTCTACCGTTAGGAGCCGTAACGAATCCAAATAAACCTGGGAAGGTGCGTCTTATATGGGACGCGGCTGCAAAAGTTTCTGGTGTATCGCTGAACAGTGTCTTGTTGAATGGTCCGGACCAGCTAACATTGTTACCGGCTGTACTGTTTCGCTTTCGGCTGTATTCCGTCGCTGTTAGCGGAGATATAGAACAAATGTTCCATCAAGTGGGCATTCGACCTGAGGATAGAAACTCTCTGCGCTTCCTGTGGAGTGAAACTTCCGATGGACCAGTGGAGATTTACCTTATGGACGTCGCTACGTTCGGCGCAACGTGCTCGCCTGCATCAGCACAGTACGTGAAAAATCTCAATGCCATGGAACACCAGCAGCAATACCCAAGAGCCGTGGAAGGAATATTGAAGAGCCATTATGTCGCCGACTATCTCGACAGCTTTGGCAGCGAAAGCGAAGCTGAAAAGGTTTCAACAGAGGTGCGACTGGTACATCGTAACGGCGGTTTTCATCTTCGTAACTGGAGGTCTAACAGCAAAAGGGTCATGGCAGGACTCGGAGAAATAGCCAAGGAAGACAGTAAGAAGCTGTATCTAGAATCAGACGAACAAGTCGAACGCGTGCTCGGGATGCTTTGGTCTGCAAGTACGGACGAGTTGAGCTTCTCCACCTACATGAGAGAGGACGTCAGGCAGCTCTTGGATAGCGGTATTCGTCCGACAAAACGGCAAGTGCTCCGATGCGTCATGTCACTGTTCGACCCTCTGGGACTTTTGGCATTCTTCGTTATTCACGGGAAGGTGCTTATTCAGGACTTGTGGCGAGCGGGGACAGAATGGGATGAAGCAGTAGGTGATGCAGTATTTGAACACTGGAATCGCTGGACGAAGATGATTGAGTTCGTGGCATCCGTAAGGATACCCAGATGCTATTTCCTACGAGCAACAGAGCAAACATACAAAGATGCCCAAATTCACATTTTTGTGGACGCCAGCGAGATAGCGTACTCGTGTGCAGCTTACATTCGAACGGCTGTTGGAGATGGATCGTTCACCTGCGTTTTGGTTTCCGGCAAATCCAAGGTTGCTCCGCTCAAACCTATGTCTATTCCGAGATTAGAGCTACAAGGGTGTGTCCTTGGTGCACGTTTGCTCAAATTCGTCCAGGATAATCACCCTATCATATTCTCCAAGCGGTTCCTCTGGACGGATTCCACAACAGCGAGATCATGGATCAGCTCAGATCCAAGGTGCTACAAACCTTTCGTAGCTCATAGAGTTGGGGAAATTTTGGAGACTACGAACGTCAACGAATGGCAGTGGGTTCCGTCCAAGCTCAACCCAGCAGATGAGGCAACCAAGTGGGGTCGTGGACCTTACTTCAGTCCGGAAAGCCAATGGTTCAATGGGCCAGAATTTCTGCGGCATTCAGAAGAATCGTGGCCTAAAAGAGACAATCCCATCGAGTCTACAACCGAAGACATCAGACCGTCAGTAATGTTCCATTTCGTATTCGTGACGACACTGGACTTTGAACGCTTTTCATCATGGAATCGGATGCTGCGCACCGCAGCCTACGTTTTACGTTTCATCTGCAACATTGCTAAGCCAACACAAAAGCTTCGTGGCTCGCTTTCACAAGCTGAGTTGCTCAGTGCAGAACGGACGATTTTGAAACACGTACAGCGTGAAAGTTACCCAGACGAGATTGCTACCCTGGAGAAGAATAAATCCGAATCAACGGAACTACCTCTAGATCGGAAAAGTAACTTGGTCAAGTTGATGCCCGCTCTTGACGAATTCGGATTGTTGCGGCAGCGAAGCCGTATTGTTGCTGCGGAGAACGTGACCTACGATGCCCGGTTTCCCATAATTCTGCCATCGAAACACCATGCTGTCAACCTTTTGGTAGAAGACTATCATCGCCGCTATCGGCATGGTAACAACGAAACCATCGTCAACGAGCTTCGTCAACGCTACGCCATTTCAAACTTGCGTAGAATCGTGAAGAAGGTCGCATTTAGATGTCAGCTGTGCAAAATTCGCAAGACACGCCCGTGCAATCCACCGATGGCGGCACTTCCTCCAGCACGCCTGGCGATGAATGTCCGCCCGTTCAGCTATGTTGGTCTGGATTATTTTGGGCCACTTCTAACTGAAGTAGGACGTTCCAACGTGAAGAGGTGGATTGCCCTCTTTACGTGTCTCACGGTACGAGCCGTACACCTTGAGATAGCGTCGGTCGCCGAGGATCGCCGATAGAAATCTTTAGCGACAACGGAACAAACTTTCAGGGGGCGGAACGCATATTACGAGAGCAGATCGACAAGGAATTGTCCACGACATTCACCAACGCGTACACGAGGTGGAGCTTCATTCCTCCTGGAGCTCCACATATGGGGGGTGCTTGGGAAAGGTTGGTACGGTCTGTCAAGGTAGCCATGAATGATGCATATTCAGAGGGGAAATTAACCGATGAGGAACTGCAAACGCTGGTTGTTGAAGTAGAGAGTATTGTAAATTCTAGGCCTCTGACATACTTGCCCTTGGACTCTGAGGAGTCTGAAGCTTTGACACCCAATCACTTCCTTCTGGGTACCTCTAGTGGAGCCAAACAGGGTGGTGTCAGCATTGAGGAATCGCAGAAATATCTTCGCGATACGTGGGGAACAATCCAATGTCAACTCGACAAGTTTTGGCAGCGTTTCCTTGTAGAGTATCTTCCAGTTATCAGGAGACAACCGAAATGGTTTGACGAAACCAGACCCTTGAAGGTGGGTGACCTTGTTTTGGTCGCGGACGGGGCTAGGCGTAGTGAGTGGCCACGAGGCAAGGTTAGGCAGATCTTCAAAGGATCTGATGGCCGAGTGCGCCAAGCGACCGTACAAACTCAACATGGAATCTAAAGACGACCGACAAATAGGCTGGCAGTGCTCGACGTACATGGGCAAGGTGCTGCCCCTGAAGGGGAGCACCGGGGGGAGACTGTTACCGGTCCCGTCGAGATGGGCACCCTATCCGAAACGGTTCAACCACTGCAGTGACAAGCCGTCACTGTTGATAGGTTATAAAAGAGAGGAGATGAAAACAAAACGTGAACTATATACACCGAACGTGGAATTTGCTACTCATGCTACATTTCATTATTGTCAATAATTATATCTTAAAATTATTGGTTTGTGCTTAAGACTAGTGTTTTTATCCAGCTTATGAACTAGTAAAGGTAACTATATTAAATTACATGCAAAACTTACACACTAAATGCTAAAATATATCTACCAAACTTAGGCACTAAAACTAACCTAAGAACAAGTTGGACAGTGATATAGAAGGGTCCAGAATTGTATAGGACACTGAAAAGTAAGATTACTTTGTATGATTATGTAAACCCTGAACTAAAACTTACTACAATTACAGTTTTGAAGCGGTAATAAATCAGCTGCAAAAATCAGTGGTCGCCCTTTCTTTCCTGTCGCAACATAAGTTAAATCTAAAATTTTAACAGATTGTAAGCCTTCTGATTTCAGAACGCAGACATATTCAATATATCCAGGCTTTGACTTATAAAACAAAGTTTGAATAGTATTAAAGAAAACTCCAATTTCTAGAAATAACTTTGCAGATTCTTCAAGAGGCTATTTGTAAATTAGAAAACGGCCATCAATTTTTTTTTGCATAAATTAATTTAAACATTTATTACAAAATGTCGCCAAAGCCTTCGCGACCCACCAGAAATCAGCCCGCGACCCACCAGTGGGTCGTGACCCATAGTTTGAGAAACGCTGGACTAGTGTTCTCGAAATCCCTCAAACATTGATTTGAGCTTAACCAACTCTGTCTGCAATCTGCAATATTGGTAAGTCATGCCGATTTACTTTCTGGCTATGTCACGGTCGCCATGTACTTCACTTAGGGACCTTTGCACAGTGTTTTATTTCGTCGATTTCGTGCGCTTTTTCAATAACTTGTCGATTTTTGCGATGTAGTTTCTTCGGAGAAGTTTCTATATAAGACGGAGTGCATCTTTTGACATGACCCGGGCAGAGGTCAAGTACTGACGATCAAAGCGTGCTATTGGTTTGATTGATATAAGAAGTAAAAGTGCTGAACATAATAGCAAAACATGTTCCTAGGACGTCTGACCAATAGCAAAATTTGCTATTTGAAGATCAACCGAATAGCTCGCTGCTATAGGTTAGATCTCAAAAGAGCTAAATTTGTTATGATGATGTTGGTCGAGGAGTAAATTTTAGCTATTATTTCCAGTACTTTTACCTCTTATATCAAACAAACCGACTTTTTGATCTCCATATCAAAATATGCTTTTATTGAGTTTTTTTTTTCTTTTGCTCGGGGAGTAGTTGGATGATCAATCTCGCTTGAAGTGAGATGAAATAATATCTAAAAGCTGTACGAAGTGCTATTTTGAACATTTTTTTCAAAGACGACACAGTTCTATGTCTAATACTTTACGAGATATATTGCATTGCTCATGCATAATCCATAGAAATTATAAATTTGATCATAACTTTTGAACAACATTTTACGCGTCTTCTAAAAAGTTATTTGACTTATGAAAATACATGTTTCGGCGCAAATAGCGAAAAAAACGCTGTTCGGCAGTTCAAAATTAATGATTTTTAACCAGATATCAAAAGTGTCGACGACAAACAGTTGATCTGAATCTGACTACGTCCAGATGCTCCGGAATCGGTTCCAGTAGAGATCCAAAGGGGGCACATTCAGATTTTTTTTGCAGCACCACTGTACGATAGCTTAAAATTCATATTTTTTTCAGTCTGAAGTGAATAGGCACTACAATGTTCCGATGACCAACAATAGATCTTGTCATTTCCGGATACTCCGGAATCGGTTTCAATAGCGACCCAAAGGGGACATTTCCAGCAATCTCCGAAGCAAAAGTGGGTATTGCCTGAACATACGTAAAATATAACCGATGTCCGATAAGACATCGTAAGCTGTCGGAAACACCGGATAAAATCATTTAACGATCTCTGAAATGATGCAAACAAAAAGCGTGTTGGTCATCGACATAGCGTCCACGACTTTTGCATGGAAAATCATGAATATCATTTATGAAAATGCTTCTTTCTATTCATGATTCTGGTCAACCATGCGAAATAACAAATCTCGATGTACACACTACTGCAAATGATATCAACCGCCTTGTGCGTGAATGCCTTGCAATCGATGATTCTTACAAAATAAGTGTCAGGAAGCTAGTTTTAAAACAAAAGGACCTACATGGTCCAGAGGTGTGAAGTTCAGGGAGTTCGTTAATAAAAGTTTTGTGTGGAAAGCATGTATTGGTTAAGATGATTGTTTGTGGCCAGATATAGGAAGACTATGTGTGTTTGTGATTGATAATTATTTCGCGTTATTTCTAGCCATGGTGTATAACGTTTTATTCTGTAAGTCAAACTTTTGTCTGTAAACATTTAGATAATGAAAACTTATGAGATCGAAAAGATCAGTTGAAAGAAACCAATAAATAAATAAATGAATAAATAAATAGGTAAATAAAAAAACTCGTTCATGATATTATGAATTATAACTATGATATTATGACTTTGCAGACAACATAAGAACATGATTTTTTTTATTCATGATGAGGGGAATGGATTTTTCCGTGTTTATTGATGATATTTTTAGAACTAAGAATTTACGAAAAGCTATCAATAAGCTTAAAATAAAACCGATCTTCACAGTGAACCACGCATTTTACATCTACTTGTAAATCTAGTCTAGTCTAGTCTAGTCTAGTCTACACATACACAGCCATTCATTGAAAGAATCCTGGAGAATGATGGAATCGACTAGTTCCATAATTCTTCTTGTCATTATTAATGATTGCAGTACATTGGAGATGCATTACAAGCATTAAAGCGGCCAGGCCTACTGTGCAGCGTTTTTAATACAACAATAAAGACAATGAGTGGGGACATCTCGTACCAACCGCTCAGTTTATGAAAAAGCAAAATTAAAATATGGTAAGATTCGGTGGGGGTGACGATGCTAAGAAGGTTAATGTCACCCCTTGGTCCTTCCGGGGATGGAACACAGGTATTTAATCCATGTCCTGGCCCTTATGCCTAGGCTTAAGCGCCTTTACTCGCTCTCTGAAAATAAGCTAAAAAGTTATGATCCCATGACCTCTCAATGTTGGCCCATCTTAAAAATGTAAATTTATTTTACGATTATGAATCTCCAAACTGATGAAAGCAATCAAATAGGAAAGATCTCACCGGTTTTACTGGTAAAAGTCCTGAAGTTGAAGCAGTTTTCCGTCAATCTTGATGCGCTCGATCCAATCAGCAAAGTCATAACTTCCGGAATTTCTCCCAGATGTGCATGCACACTTCAAATAACAATATCACAATTCCTTTGCCCAACACATTTTTCCCGCACTGTGTTTCCCTTCTTCGTCACAAAGCCGCACAACTTCTAAAAATTTGGTTCACTACCTTGGTATAGAGTTTTAACAGCTTTTTTCATTAATTTTTACGTCGTCGTCGATTTGCATGCTGATTGTGACCGGCTCGCGTTCCATGCATCCAAAATCGTCATACTCACGAAGGTTGCTCTAAATCGCACGATTGTAAATTATTCTCACTGTTTAAATCTACTCGCGGTGCAAAATTTTAAAAACGAATTATATCCACGGATTGCGTAACACTGTTTAATTCGAATGGAAAAACTCCATTTTTTCGGCCGAATCTAAAACCGAACGAGAGCGAAAAAAATTGACAGCAAACCTAAAACTAGACCGCCCACGCGCGTAGTCTACTGCGATCCGCATTTTACATCTACTTGTAAATCTACCATAAACTACCTTATCGTAACCTGTAAACCTCCTATACACTAAGGGAACGTCCATAAATTACGTCACGCAAAAATTGACCATTTTCAACCCCCCCTCCCCCCTATGTCACACTTTTTGTATGGGACCTCTGAAATTTTTATATAAGTCGTCACACTTTGCTGAACCCCCCTCCCCCTCAAAGCGTGACGTAATTTATGGACGTTCCCTAACTCCATTATCTCTCAAATTTAATTCACAGACAAAACTTGCCACTACGAGATACTGTACCATGCAAGCCACTCGCAGGATTATCATTCAAAGGCTGTAAATGTTCAAAAGGTAGTTTTCAGCGGATAACCATATATCACAGTCCATTGGAATGACAAACTATACTTTTGAAACAAATTTTTCAATTTGTCCTGTGTCCTTTTCGTCCACAGGAATTGTACAAGCACACGATAACGGCTTTGGAGCTCAGTTCAGAATACTATTTAGGAATCCGAGCAAAAAATATCCAAAATTCTTCCAGAGAAAGTGAACTCAAGTGGCATACATTTCACACGCCCAGTTGTGTGGATTGGCACAACAGTAGCGTTATATGCGGTAAATCACAGAAAATACAAAAAAAGTATTTTGTCTCAATTAACCTAACTTTGCATTGCTCCTAAACAGCACCGGAGAGCGTATCCAACGTTCAAGTGAGCACGGTGTACCTTTCGGGGGACAACTATCAGTTCAACATCACCTGGGACAAACCGCGTTTCGTTCCGGATTACTACATCGTGAGGATATATGATCTCTATCTTGAGACAGACGATGACGCCACCAATTCCCTTACGCGTAATGTTAGTGGGGTAAGTATCTGACCGTAAATTTGTTTCCGTAAATTATCAAACAAACTCCACAGGATGCCAATAACTTATTGATTGAATCTCTTACAATTCACGGAGCACGATATGAGGTTTTCATCTCTGCCTATGCCAACAATCGGACTGCTCATTCATCGAATATCAACGATGCGCCTATCTGGCGTAGCCCAACGGGTATGTATTGAAGCTACCGATATTTCAGATATGATTATTTCAAAAATAAGAACATTGTGGTTGTGCCGTTAGAGATGCCATTTTTCACTTTAGTTCAACTTTAATTGCACATACAAGGTAAAACATGCTTAAAATACTCCGTATTTATGCATACAATACCTACTATGTATTTCAACAGCGTGATTACTTGGATAGAGTACCGTAAACCGTGGTCAGATTGATCTACAGATCAAAATTGATAACACGTTTTTCAGTTAGATTAAGTTTGCAGTATACTTTCAAATATCGTACTGTTGGAATAAGACACTAAACGATATTTATTGAAAGTAGGCTTTTCTAACCGAAAAAAGTCTGATCAATTTCGACCCGGAGATCAATTTGATCCCGGTTTACGGATTCTCAAGGTGTATATTAAGTAAAGAAATGCCTTTTCAAACTATGAAGTTTAAATTTCACTTTTCGGTCATATCATCGCACTTCATTCTCCATCAAGCAACAACCTATAACAAATGCTAATTGCTTCCCAGGTATCGTTTGTTTTTACCAGCATTCAAGGCAATATGGTTGGTGGTTGGTTAAAATTTCGAAGAATCAAATTATTTTCTCGTGCTCATAACAGGATACAACAGGATATTTCCAAGAAAAGCATTTTCGTGGATCACGTACGCTAGTGTATACAATAGGTACACGTTGTTCGAACTAGTGCTGCTTCCCCCACTGGCGAACAAAAATGAATTAATTGATCAATTAATTTTGAATTAAATTAGAGTCAAAGCAGATTATATGCGTAATCGAGATATTCCTGTTAACTACGGAATAATGTAACGAGTCTCCGCAAAGCTGGGAGTCGAGTGCAGATTGAACTATAGCATAATCGACGGATTTTTTTTAACATGCGAGTTGTTGTTATAAAACTGATGATCATGTACCGATTTTCGACGAATTTAAGAAAATTTCCTATGGAATTTCCAGACAAATTTCTATCAAATTCGAAAATTCTTTCGAAATTTTGAAAGTGTTTTTTTTTAATTATGGGGAATTGTGCAATTTCGGCAGTTTTGTTCTCTTCGTCATGGGGTTTTTTTTTTAAAGCTTTCGAGCTCAGAGTTGGCCTCAAATTCTTCCCAACCCAGCTGAATTATACGTCCAAATTTCAGGAAATTTCGTCGACAAAAATCCCTAATGACGAAGAGAACAATCCTGTCGACTAGCCTGTCGATAATATCCATCGTCACTCTCTTTCATAAAATATGAGGGCAATAAACCCAAATTAAAAATAGTTGAACAATGGAGAATCAGTGTATACAGTTCTGAACGCAAAATGCATTATCACAATTGGACAGAGGGGCGAGATTGGCTCAAACATTATCTCAAATATCCCATCAAATAATGCAAATATTGAATCAAAAATTTTATGGGGTCATCGCAATTGGTTAATTTGTGATAAATCATCGAAAAAATCTTGAAAATAAGGACTTTTTAAAATGCCACTTATAAGGCACGATGAAAAATCACATTCATAGGAGGTTTGATACTTTTGATCATATAATATATTATTAGTAAGTACAGTCAGGTCTTTTTTACGAAGTTTTCATTTACGCGGCCGCGTAAATGAAAACTCCATACAAAAAAAAATGCACCGTCTTATTTTTGCATATATCGTCGAGACTTTTTTTACGCGGTTTTTCAAATTTTGAACTGAGTTTTTTTACGCGGTACATATCCCCCGCGTAAAAAAAACTTGACTGTAATACCAACCGTGGCCAGAACTTTATTGACTTGTTCTGTTGTCAATGCGGAACGAATTCGTTTTCCTTGACTCATTCTCACCCCCTAGAATGGGTGAGAATAGGCCCATTTTCATACACTTGTAGTTTTAAGGAAAATTGATGAACTCCAAATATTTTTTACTAAAATATAAACGCGCACTGAAGCGGCAAAAACTAGCAGTAGCCAATATCTCACAGAAATAATATTAAAAACTATCAATGTCTTTGAAATAACAGAGAGATATTTAAATTATTTAAAAATATCCATAGAATTTTCAGTTATTGAACAAAATTTTTATTGCTTCACCCATACAAAGTGTTCGGCATTGGTGATCAAGTTTATTGCTAATTTCTAATTTTTAAGCTGCCAATATTTTTTCATCTTTTATACATGCATTACCAAAGATTACATTCCAGTGATCAACGGATTTTTTCATGCGAAGAAGCAAAAGTGATTAAGCAATGAATGTGGAAGCATGCATTTTTGACCCATTCTCAACCCCAACGACGGCCTTTTAAAAATCCCATAGGAAACCTTTCCTATTTTTCCCAATAACTCAAAAACGAGATTTCGGCGCTTGATTCATGAGAGTAAGGCTTGATAAAATAATTTAGAATTGTGCGCTGGTTTTCTCACGCAAGAGAGATCCATGAGATCCATTACGAATGAGTAACATACAGGGTACGCAAAACGGATCAAGCGAAAAGAACAAACACTTCAGGTACACCTTGCCCTTTTTTTACGTCCATGCTTGGCTGAGCGACAAAAAATTCAACCGCTAAGACAATGAGCAAACTCAACAGTTTTATATTTTTTTAAACATCTTCGTGATTCGGAGAAGTGTACAAAAATATAAAAATGTATATTTTTTTTATCTGTATTAACGAGATTTTTAGCCCTAGGCTAGTTCATCTCGGGACCCACGCTTTACTTCCCTTCCGAAGGAAGAACTCACATTTTTGCGAGTTTTGTCGGGAGTGGGATTCGATCCCAGGTCCTCGGCGTGATAGTCAAGTGTTCTAACCATCACACCAGGTCCGCTCCTGCTATTGTGATGTTTTTGACATATGAATTTTATTTTGACATGAGTTCTATCAATTTTAGGGTGATATGGGAAGAATTAATTTTACATGACGAGTTTCATGGGTCACATTTACCCTAAACTACAGGAACTATGTGTAAGCATGAATGAATGCTTTTATTGTAACAATAAATCAGCTTGCAAACATGGAGGGATACACTGTTTTGACAATTTTTATGAGTTTTGGTCGACTAATGTAAAGAAATTCATGTGTCGTGACCAATATTAAGGATTTGTTGACAAAATAGTTCAAGCAAGTTAAAGCCAAGGTTACTGATATACGATAATTCTCGCGAAAGCCAAATAATTTGATTCAGTGTCTATGCTCCAAATGTTCATCATGAAAACAGCAATCAGTTCATTCTCTCACAAAGGCGTGAATGACCTCGCTCCAGCGTGAGTGAGTAACCCGCAACGAACTGGATTGAAAATTGTGAGTGCGCTCTCGAACTATTTTTCATTCAGCGTCGAAAGATCATCTGCTTGAATATATCGAGTTGATTCTCAGTTTTCATTCCGATTCCTACTCACGGCGAAAATATCGACACTGATTCTTCATTAGGGCCTAACTGACATTTTCGATTTCTCTTCATCGATCCTCTCTTTGTGTTATTACAGAATGTGTATTGAGTTTTCCCAAATTTTTTTGATTGAAATGCGAAGGAGATGACTACATCTTGCTATAGAAACAAAAAGAATAATGATTGTGTTAGGTTTGATCAAGTTATTAACGAAAGAGAGAGTCGACGAAGAGAAATCGATCAAGTCAGTTAGGCCCTTATGAAAAATCATTGTCGATATCATCGATAGTGGAATCTACAAGTATCATGGGGAAGACTTCACCGAAGATTCGTTTGTATGCATTAGGATTCTGAACTATTCAGAAATAAAGTTGCGAAGTGGTTTGGTGGGTCGAGGGCTGACAGATAGCGCGACTTCTTCCCTTCAGCATAGTTACCAAACAACTTTGGGTTGCGCATCAAGCAAAATTAAAAAAATATATATATACAAAAGCTGTTGCGTGGGGAGAGGGAGGGAGTCTAAAATAGTCAAACATTGTTTAGCAAATGTGCCACCAACTAGAATGAAGATTTGAAATCTCGGAAATTAATTATTAATAAATAATTATTGGGTGATTCAACCATTATTGAATGAAGAATCCGAAGAAGATGAATCGCTTGGTTCGTAAATATAACTTCTGCTGAGCGGCACTAAATAGTAAACAGCTTTGTCCAAGATTCCAAGAAGTCCAAGATTCTTCCATGTTTTGATTCCTTCCTCCTTTCTATCCTCCATAGGAACACATTTTTGTACACCTAATACGATCCCTCTCATAATCGCAGAATCCTTCTACTCCTACACTATCCTCTTGTGCTCTATATGTTTTGCATTACACAATTACGAATTAAATGTCCAGTCCACACTCGGTGCGGTAGATTGACCTTGACATAGGTTACATCTTTCGGTTCTTCAGGATCTTTGGAAATAAAATAACGTAAGACTTGCTTATCCATCTAATATTGCTGTGGGATATGTCACATATGTATGTAAATACATCATGGTGTAAAAAATTCATCTATGGTGAGCATTATTTGCAGACACGGTATCGAAAACGCGCTGCCTTCCCTTTGAATCGGCACTCGTGATGATAAATTATCATCTATCGTTGTGAAAAAAATCGCTCGCGATAATAGCTACTCGAGTTTTCGCTTCGTTCTAACCATTTATTTTCGAGCAGCTGTGCGAGAGTTGTGATCGACGAATGAACACTACTCCCAGCACGGAGGAAGTTAGGCGTTCGACAATGTTAGGCATTTGTTAGTTATGTTGCTCATCGAAAATTTTTGGAGAGCATAAATCATAACCCCGAATTTATGCTGAATGTTCGATTTTTTCGCGCATCATTGACAGTTGAGCAAATGGCAGTGGAAAAACACTTTGTTAGTTGCGGCAGCTTAAAAATCGCGTTCGTCGGTCGAGAAAAAGAAAAAATTGCTCGTCTCAAATAGTTAAACCCGTAGGAACCACTTCCGTCGTTGCGTTGTCCAAACCGTCAGTTAATCGTCGCTGCTCCTGGCCACGAAGTCCGTTTCGTTCGCGTCGTACCGTCGCCGGAACCAGTTATCTCCAAAACAGTGACCGATTCCTTTAAGTTTGGCTCCATCGTGTCGGTGAGTCATTTTATTTTTAATATGTATGATTTATTTTTCATTTAATTTCAATTAAATTTTAATTAAATTTTAATTAAATTTTAATTAAATTTTAATTAAATTTTAATTAAATATTAATTAAATTTTAATTAAATTTTAATTAAATTTTGATCAAATTTTAATTAAATTTTAAATAAATTTTAATCAAATTTTAATTAAATTTTGATTAAATTTTAACAAAATTTTAATTAAATTTTAATTAAATTTAAATTATATTTTAATTAAATTTTAATTAAATTTTAATTAAATTTCAATTAAATTTTAATTAATTTTTAATTGAATTAAATTAAAATTAAAATTAAAATTAAAATTAAAATTAAAATTAAAATTAAAACTAAAATTAAAATTAAAATTAAAATTAAAATTAAAATTAAAATTAAAATTAAAATTAAAATTAAAATTAAAATTAAAATTAAAATTAAAATTAAAATTAAAATTAAAATTAAAATTAAAATTAAAATTAAAATTAAAATTAAAATTAAAATTAAAATTAAAATTAAAATAAAAATAAAAATAAAAATAAAAATTAAAATTAAAATTAAAATTAAAATTAAAATTAAAATTAAAATTAAAATTAAAATTAAAATTAAAATTAAAATTAAAATTAAAATTAAAATTAAAATTAAAATTAAAATTAAAATTAAAATTAAAATTAAAATTAAAATTAAAATTAAAATTAAAATTAAAATTAAAATTAAAATTAAAATTAAAATTAAAATTAAAATTAAAATTAAAATTAAAATTAAAATTAAAATTAAAATTAAAATTAAAATTAAAATTAAAATTAAAATTAAAATTAAAATTAAAATTAAAATTAAAATTAAAATTAAAATTAAAATTAAAATTAAAATTAAAATTAAAATTAAAATTAAAATTAAAATTAAAATTAAAATTAAAATTAAAATTAAAATTAAAATTAAAATTAAAATTAAAATTAAAATTAAAATTAAAATTAAAATTAAAATTAAAATTAAAATTAAAATTAAAATTAAAATTAAAATTAAAATTAAAATTAAAATTAAAATTAAAATTAAAATTAAAATTAAAATTAAAATTAAAATTAAAATTAAAATTAAAATTAAAATTAAAATTAAAATTAAAATTAAAATTAAAATTAAAATTAAAATTAAAATTAAAATTAAAATTAAAATTAAAATTAAAATTAAAATTAAAATTAAAATTAAAATTAAAATTAAAATTAAAATTAAAATTAAAATTAAAATTAAAATTAAAATTAAAATTAAAATTAAAATTAAAATTAAAATTAAAATTAAAATTAAAATTAAAATTAAAATTAAAATTAAAATTAAAATTAAAATTAAAATTAAAATTAAAATTAAAATTAAAATTAAAATTAAAATTAAAATTAAAATTAAAATTAAAATTAAAATTAAAATTAAAATTAAAATTAAAATTAAAATTAAAATTAAAATTAAAATTAAAATTAAAATTAAAATTAAAATTAAAATTAAAATTAAAATTAAAATTAAAATTAAAATTAAAATTAAAATTAAAATTAAAATTAAAATTAAAATTAAAATTAAAATTAAAATTAAAATTAAAATTAAAATTAAAATTAAAATTAAAATTAAAATTAAAATTAAAATTAATATTAATATTAATATTAATATTAATATTAATATTAAAATTAAAATTAAAATTAAAATTAAAATTAAAATTAAAATTAAAATTAAAATTAAAATTAAAATTAAAATTAAAATTAAAATTAAAATTAAAATTAAAATTAAAATTAAAATTAAAATTAAAATTAAAATTAAAATTAAAATTAAAATTAAAATTAAAATTAAAATTAAAATTAAAATTAAAATTAAAATTAAAATTAAAATTAAAATTAAAATTAAAATTAAAATTAAAATTAAAATTAAAATTAAAATTAAAATTAAAATTAAAATTAAAATTAAAATTAAAATTAAAATTAAAATTAAAATTAAAATTAAAATTAAAATTAAAATTAAAATTAAAATTAAAATTAAAATTAAAATTAAAATTAAAATTAAAATTAAAATTAAAATTAAAATTAAAATTAAAATTAAAATTAAAATTAAAATTAAAATTAAAATTAAAATTAAAATTAAAATTGAAATTAAAATTAAAATTAAAATTAAAATTAAAATTAAAATTAAAATTAAAATTAAAATTAAAATTAAAATTAAAATTAAAATTGAAATTAAAATTAAAATTAAAATTAAAATTAAAATTAAAATTAAAATGTAAATTAAAATTAAAATTAAAATTAAAATTAAAATTAAAATTAAAATTAAAATGTAAATTAAAATTAAAATTAAAATTAAAATTAAAATTAAAATTAAAATTGAAATTAAAATTAAAATTAAAATTAAAATTAAAATTAAAATTAAAACGGGCTCCGAGTTTTTTATCAAATATGTTTCGTCCAGCTTTCATTCGAGGCAAGAGTACGGTTGTAGTAGTGAACGCCGATAAAAGTTCACTACTACAATCACACTTCTTGCTCGGATGACAGCTGGAATGAAAACAAGCAGCATAAAATCTATGCCTAACATTCGTCTAACAGCCCATACTAAAACATGTCTAAAGTTAGTCTAATGTTAGACTAACAAACATGTTTCGAATTTGCAACATGTCTAACAAAAGTGTGTCATATCTGTCTAATTTTAGACTAACATTAGGCAAAAGTGAGACAAAAAGTTAGCCTAACATGCTGGCCAGTTAGTCTCACATTAGGCTAATGTTAGGCTAACCCTCCGTACTGGGCTTCAAGAGCGCGAGTGTCTTTGCTTACAGTCGCCACTGCTACCCCAGTACGGAGGGTTAGCCTAACATTAGCCTAATGTGAGACTAACTGGCCAGCATGTTAGGCTAACTTTTTGTCTCACTTTTGCCTAATGTTAGTCTAAAATTAGACAGATATGACACACTTTTGTTAGACATGTTGCAAATTCGAAACATGTTTGTTAGTCTAACATTAGACTAACTTTAGACATGTTTTAGTATGGGCTGTTAGACGAATGTTAGGCATAGATTTTATGCTGCTTGTTTTCATTCCAGCTGTCATCCGAGCAAGAAGTGTGATTGTAGTAGTGAACTTTTATCGGCGTTCACTACTACAACCGTACTCTTGCCTCGAATGAAAGCTGGACGAAACATATTTGATAAAAAACTCGGAGCCCGTTTTAATTTTAATTTTAATTTTAATTTTAATTTTAATTTTAATTTCAATTTTAATTTTAATTTTAATTTTAATTTTAATTTTAATTTTAATTTACATTTTAATTTTAATTTTAATTTTAATTTTAATTTTAATTTTAATTTCAATTTTAATTTTAATTTTAATTTTAATTTTAATTTTAATTTTAATTTTAATTTCAATTTTAATTTTAATTTTAATTTTAATTTTAATTTTAATTTTAATTTTAATTTTAATTTTAATTTTAATTTTAATTTTAATTTTAATTTTAATTTTAATTTTAATTTTAATTTTAATTTTAATTTTAATTTTAATTTTAATTTTAATTTTAATTTTAATTTTAATTTTAATTTTAATTTTAATTTTAATTTTAATTTTAATTTTAATTTTAATTTTAATTTTAATTTTAATTTTAATTTTAATTTTAATTTTAATTTTAATTTTAATTTTAATTTTAATTTTAATTTTAATTTTAATTTTAATTTTAATTTTAATTTTAATTTTAATTTTAATTTTAATTTTAATTTTAATTTTAATTTTAATTTTAATTTTAATTTTAATTTTAATTTTAATTTTAATATTAATATTAATATTAATTTTAATTTTAATTTTAATTTTAATTTTAATTTTAATTTTAATTTTAATTTTAATTTTAATTTTAATTTTAATTTTAATTTTAATTTTAATTTTAATTTTAATTTTAATTTTAATTTTAATTTTAATTTTAATTTTAATTTTAATTTTAATTTTAATTTTAATTTTAATTTTAATTTTAATTTTAATTTTAATTTTAATTTTAATTTTAATTTTAATTTTAATTTTAATTTTAATTTTAATTTTAATTTTAATTTTAATTTTAATTTTAATTTTAATTTTAATTTTAATTTTAATTTTAATTTTAATTTTAATTTTAATTTTAATTTTAATTTTAATTTTAATTTTAATTTTAATTTTAATTTTAATTTTAATTTTAATTTTAATTTTAATTTTAATTTTAATTTTAATTTTAATTTTAATTTTAATTTTAATTTTAATTTTAATTTTAATTTTAATTTTAATTTTAATTTTAATTTTAATTTTAATTTTAATTTTAATTTTAATTTTAATTTTAATTTTAATTTTAATTTTAATTTTAATTTTAATTTTAATTTTAATTTTAATTTTAATTTTAATTTTAATTTTAATTTTAATTTTAATTTTAATTTTAATTTTAATTTTAATTTTAATTTTAATTTTAAT
This sequence comes from Aedes albopictus, assembly GCF_035046485.1. Classification (NCBI taxonomy): domain Eukaryota; kingdom Metazoa; phylum Arthropoda; class Insecta; order Diptera; family Culicidae; genus Aedes; species Aedes albopictus. The sequence continues at coordinate 289,855,633 of NC_085137.1, forward strand.
TTTAATTTTAATTTTAATTTTAATTTTAATTTTAATTTTAATTTTAATTTTAATTTTAATTTTAATTTTAATTTTAATTTTAATTTTAATTTTAATTTTAATTTTAATTTTAATTTTAATTTTAATTTTAATTTTAATTTTAATTTTAATTTTAATTTTAATTTTAATTTTAATTTTAATTTTAATTTTAATTTTAATTTTAATTTTAATTTTAATTTTAATTTTAATTTTAATTTTAATTTTAATTTTAATTTTAATTTTAATTTTAATTTTAATTTTAATTTTAATTTTAATTTTAATTTTAATTTTAATTTTAATTTTAATTTTAATTTTAATTTTAATTTTAATTTTAATTTTAATTTTAATTTTAATTTTAATTTTAATTTTAATTTTAATTTTAATTTTAATTTTAATTTTAATTTTAATTTTAATTTTAATTTTAATTTTAATTTTAATTTTAATTTTAATTTTAATTTTAATTTTAATTTTAATTTTAATTTTAATTTTAATTTTAATTTTAATTTTAATTTTAATTTTAATTTTAATTTTTATTTTTATTTTAATTTTAATTTTAATTTTAATTTTAATTTTAATTTTAATTTTAATTTTAATTTTAATTTTAATTTTAATTTTAATTTTAATTTTAATTTTAATTTTAATTTTAGTTTTAATTTTAATTTTAATTTTAATTTTAATTTTAATTTTAATTTTAATTTTAATTTAATTCAATTAAAAATTAATTAAAATTTAATTGAAATTTAATTAAAATTTAATTGAAATTTAATTAAAATTTAATTAAAATTTAATTAAAATATAATTTAAATTTAATTAAAATTTAATTAAAATTTTGTTAAAATTTAATCAAAATTTAATTAAAATTTGATTAAAATTTATTTAAAATTTAATTAAAATTTGATCAAAATTTAATTAAAATTTAATTAAAATTTAATTAATATTTAATTAAAATTTAATTAAAATTTAATTAAAATTTAATTAAAATTTAATTAAAATTTAATTGAAATTAAATGAAAAATAAATCATACATATTAAAAATAAAATGACTCACCGACACGATGGAGCCAAACTTAAAGGAATCGGTCACTGTTTTGGAGATAACTGGTTCCGGCGACGGTACGACGCGAACGAAACGGACTTCGTGGCCAGGAGCAGCGACGATTAACTGACGGTTTGGACAACGCAACGACGGAAGTGGTTCCTACGGGTTTAACTATTTGAGACGAGCAATTTTTTCTTTTTCTCGACCGACGAACGCGATTTTTAAGCTGCCGCAACTAACAAAGTGTTTTTCCACTGCCATTTGCTCAACTGTCAATGATGCGCGAAAAAATCGAACATTCAGCATAAATTCGGGGTTATGATTTATGCTCTCCAAAAATTTTCGATGAGCAACATAACTAACAAATGCCTAACATTGTCGAACGCCTAACTTCCTCCGTGCTGGGACCAGCGAGAGTTTTCCTCATGCTAGAAAGTGACAGCCGAGTTCATTGCATTAGCGATCAGAAGATGCTTATCGGTCAAAAAATCGTGGTGAGTGCTCCCCGATACGTTTATTGGTAACCTTGAATGAAAGATTTCGAACTGATTCAACGGCATTAGGGGGGGTGGGGGTAAGACGGACATGTTTAGTAAACACTCTATTTTGACAGTGTAAACAATGTGATAATTAAAATTTTATCTCCATACTATATACTTCAACTAAGGTACTTTACAGTCTGCAAGCTGATTTTGCAATAAAATTTGATTTTCCATGACTTTTGAGATAATTAAAAAGTGATCTCCAAATGTATGTTTTTCAACAGTGTGGGTAAGATGGACCGGTAGGGTGGGTAAGATGGACACGTGTGGCCGTTTGTATTCGGTAGATCAATCATAATAGAATCTAAATTTGGCCTTAAATCTCTTAGCGAAACGTGTTTCTGCAAATTAAAATCTATTTTGTAAATTGGAAACCTCCATAGAGTGATAAACGCCTAACAGTATGCAATGCTCTGGTAATTTTACAAAGTTCAAACAGTTCCAACAACAAAAATTCTAATAAAATGAATTTTTGAATAAAAAATCAATATGAAATACTTTATACGGCTTCCACAAACATTTTTGTACTCCATAGATTTCAATCTGTGAACAATGTGTGGGTCTTATTGTATTTCTTACGGCACTATCAAAGTAACCCCAACACTGTCCGTCTTACCCACCCTCAAGGCGGACCGTCTTACCCCCACACAACGCAAAATATTCATTCCACCACCGTTATTTATAATCCAAGAAATTTACCTGAATGTCGTTGTGTATATGATAGAACAGTTTAAAACTACTGGGAAACTCCAAATAAAATGCAAAAACTTAGCAATTTAATGTTAAAAATCTTATTTATTGCCGCCTCAAAATTAGATCCCAGCACAAAAGCGTGTAGGCTGGTAAATGATTGATTATTTTTTGCACTTTTGACATATTTATTCTCTCATGGAGTGGTTCAATAATCATCAACTGATAAGAAGATAGAGTTAATCGTAAAAGAAAGTCAAATATCAGCTCTTAAGTGCCAGAACTAGTCGGTGGTCCGTCTTACCCACCCGGTCCGTCTTACCACCACCCCCCCCTACATTTTAGGGCGAAACAACGGACAAGAATTGAAACTTGGAACGTATTAACCCTAGCCCAGCAAGGTAAACTGGCACAACTAGGCAATGAGGCATGCCGTATGAAATTTGAGATCTTAGGACTGAGCGTACGAAAAAGCTTTCGACCGTCTCGAGCCCTCAGGCGCAAGGGTGTCCCTGAGAAAATCATCAGCCTCATTGAAGCACAGTACAGAGCATTTTCGTGCAGAGTACTGCACATCGGTGTCTTGTCCGATCCCATCCGGGTCGTTGCTGGAGTGAGGCAAGGACGTATACTTTCACCGCTACTGTTCCTCATCGTAATCGACGAGATCCTGGTAGGTGCAATTCACCGTGAACCATCGTGCTGTGGCAGCCCATTAGCATGGAGCACCTAAATGACTTCGATGACATTGCTCTTCTAGCTGAACGGCATTCAACGGCCAATCGCTCCTCGGCGGCAGGTCTTACCATCAACGTCAACAAGATCAAATCTTTAGATGCAAACACGGTCATCCCTCCCAGGTAGCTGGATAAGCAGTGGAGAACGCCCTTGGTAGCAAAATGGCGACCCATGGCGGCATCAATATCGACATAGGTTCAAGGAAGTGGCATCTCTAAGTTGATGAACAGCAATGCATAAGAAGGTTCAAATTCCCATAGAATGAGATCATTTATTCGCACTACAACACCATAGGAGTTAATATCACATTGGCTGATTTCAGTACAAATGCGAGATACCTCCCTTTTCCCCCTACCCGCAACCCGGGGACGCGCCCTGTTGGATTTCGAAAGCCTCGGAGAATATTACAAACCTTCAATAGCATTCCCAGCCACACACTAACCCACATTGCCCAGTCAGGGATCTGATTGGGCCTATTACCTTCCCTCAATTTGTAATATTCTCACCAACTTGGGATTATATTTTCCCGGCACATAAATGACTTCAACAAATATCCGATATACTGTGCAGCAGCATGATCAGTATATCAGATGATTTTAAGATCTGATTTTCACAGAACTGTTTGCCATTGCTTATACATTCAGCCATTGCAATCATTAATGCAAAGTACATCGGCCACATGCCTGAAATCAAAGAATCCTGGAAGATATAATCCAAGCCCAGGGAATGTAGTTGCGGCAGATCGTAAGTAAATTACTTTCCAAAAATGAACTGAATTGGTTGAAGGACAACAGAGAAATTGCGCTGGGCGTTAAATGGGTGTCACCGTGTAAAACGAATCCTGACTGTACGCCCACCGCAATTTCTCTGATGCCTTTCAACCAATGCAGTTGATTTTGTTTGGTATTGTGTATCCGGTTGGAATCAAGACAGACATTGAATCAAAAATTGCCATTCTCTTGGTCAACACGTGTTGCAACTTTTTCGCGACTAGCGCGCTGTGTTGCTAATGACAAGGTGATAGATGTGTACTACTTCCGGAATGATTCAAAAAAAAGTCGCGAGTCGGATCACGTTGCGGCTCAGTTGTGCGATGCCTGGTTTAGTGGCGGCCCGACAATAATAAGATTACAATATGCCCCAACTACCCTTAATTTTTTGCGATGGGTGTGTTCGTGCAAAAAAGAATCGCGCAAAAAACAGTTCACGTAGGAACATGAACCATGGTCTGCCGGTGGAAGTTTACCGGAAGAAGCAGATTTAAGCGAGTAATTTAAGAACAGGGTCTAGAACAGGGTCCACTATTTGATAAAATACCTTACAGTTATTCTGAAGAAAAACTTTGCATTTATAGCAAAGTGATACATATTCACAATTAAAACTAAATTAAAAATTACTAAAACTATACCATGTAACTGTACACCTAGTTATAAATTTTAAAACTTGTACAACAATATGGACAATATTGTGCTTTATGACAACCTTGGTTCGATAGTAAGTATTTCATTAAAGCTATTATAGATGCAATGCCCACAAACCAAACTAAAATCATCCTATCAAGTTTTTTCTCCGGAATTCAAACTATTAGTCTCTGAATGTAATTTGATATAGTAAAACCATTCCTAATTGCAATTATTCCACAGACCACTGGCATGGAGGCCGGCTGGCAGTTATTATCCTGACACCGGTGCTGGCGATAGGATTGATGAAAATATTCATCTCTATTATATGCAAACGACGAGCCAAGGCAAAACGGTACGAACAAAGATGTGAATACTTCAAGGTAAATCAAAAGCAAATAGTTTTATTATCAAACAATTTACATTTACCGCTTGATTTCACATTACCATAGGAACTGGAACAGAAGGCACCTGTTGATCCCAGCACCGGTTTCGAAATCAAGGTGAAGAACATCCAGGAAATCTTGCACCCTGCCACATTTCCCAGCGAACTGATAGCACCAATTAACGATGAAATGGAAATCAACATCGATCAAATCAGACTGCTGGACATGGTGGGGGAGGGAGCCTTCGGGAGAGTCCGGAAAGGGATACTGCTGCACCCGGTCGGAACGTACACAGAGGTGGCCGTGAAGATGCTGAAGGGTAAGGCATAGAGACAAAGCGCAGCTCGTTTGTGTGCTATTGAGCGCAACCAACCGCCAAATATAATTTCGATGCCTGATTTGCTTTGCAGAATGTCCCAGTCTGGAGGACGTCAAAGAGTTCAGACGCGAAATCGAGGTGATGAAGTCGGTTGGAGTGCATCCCAACATCGTTTGCATAATTGGCCATTACACAAAGAATGTTAATGAAATGATGCTGCTGACGGAGTACTGCAGCGAAGGTAACTTGCTGAACTATTTGAGGTAAATGTTCATTGGAGTGAACAGTAGATGAATAAAATGACAATCTATAGAGTATAATGTTTCAAAAAGACATTTCATGCACTTCATAATTCCATTGAAAAAAAGTTAAGTAAGATCCTCCAAAAAAATAAGTTTATCTTACGAGATGCGTTTGATAAATAGTGATAATACACTACGCACCTGTATTTCAGCACCTAAAAGTTTCGCATCTGTCAAAATACAGATCAAACGAGGAGTAAAAAATTCAAAACCCCCAGATCCCCTACCAATAAAGTTTTTTTAAATTGTAGGAGGCAAAACGACTACTGGTATTTTACACTGTGGGCTTGGAATGAAATACCAAGCGCCTCCTCCAAACTCAAATTTGAAGAAGGCGATATAGTTTGTTTGCATCAAACGTTAACATCCTCTCGACGCCTAAAAAGTCTAAATACAACAATTCGGGACCAATGGCCGTCTTTACCGCACAGAACTAAATAGGCGAATTGGAATAGGAGTCATAACCTTCGAGATTCTGCCTATATAAAGTTATGATTGTTTTCGATAAAATTTGATCTGAAAGTCCAAATGATTTCTAGAAAAATGGGTCAAATTTTGTCAATAACGTCATTCCAGCATTTTTTTTTATTTTGTTCATCATTGCATACATTAATTCATATTTATGCATATGATTGTCATAACTGGTGATAATTGATTTACATTCCTCACATTGCTCTATTTTTTATTTTTATACCTTCCACTAACAGATCCGAGTGGAACAAAGTATTACGTAGCAGAGACCGTTCTGCTCTCGTTGCACAACAAAAGCTGATTTCGGTGTCTCTCAACGATGAAGACATTTTCAAAGAGTGCCCATCCCCAAGCCTGGAATGTAACAAAAAACCTGAGAATGTCTTTAATTTCGATGCCCCATTTATACACGATAAGAAACCCTTCGCCTATAAGAATATCTCCGACCACAGCATATCGGAGCAACCGCCTTTAGCACCGGAGATGAAAATCACGGAAAACCGGCTGTATCCCCTGTTGAATGGTAGCTTGAATAATAATGTTGGCCAATGCGTTGAAGCCGAATTGGGCGATCTGAAAGACAATACGAAAATATGCACTAATTCGTGCAAATGCAACGTGGAAATACTTCAGTTGGACGATGGTACAGACGTTGAAATGTGGGCGAAAGGCTCACCCTGCAGCATCAAAGTTTCCGGCTGTGAGTGCGATAGCCTAGGTAACGAAAGTGGAGCAAACCAGAAAAAGGCAATGTGTAATTTGGTTGATAACCAGTGCTACTACAAGGAGGATCTGTGCAGTGAGAAACGGAATCAAAACGAGGAATGCATCATAACTAGCAAGCAGCTACTAGAGTTTGCCAAACAAATTGCCATTGGGATGGTGAGGAATTTTGCTCATTTCCGGTTAATTAGAGAGAAAAATACACATTTTAATTTGATGTGATTTGCAGGAATTTCTGGCTCGCAATAAGGTTGTTCACCGGGATTTGGCAGCGCGAAATGTATTGGTGTGCTATGACAAAGTTGTGAAAATTTCTGACTTTGGGTAAGTGAACTTGAAAACCTTTCAGTCGTGTGAATAATAAACCAGTTTTTTTATTTTTTGTGAAATAAATTGAATCGCTATACCTTTTTTTATAAATAATTTTAAGGTAATTCAATTGTTTTTTTTTTAAGTTCATTATATGAATCACGAATGTTCAAAAGTTTGTTTCATTCGGTTCAATGAATCCGGTGGTATAACAGTGTAAAAATGACTATCAGATAACCCTGGCCAAGATCACAGGGTTCGACGGTATTAAAGTGAATTAATTGTAATGGTGGAGCCTCGTAGCCGTGCGGTTAGGGTCACCAAGCATCTAATCGCACCACGCTATGGGGTGAGAATTCGATTCCCGCTCCGGGCGATGAAACTTTTCGTGAGAATAGTTTCTTCTCCGTATCCACTGGTGCATGCTCCGTGTGTCCCTTGTCTAGTGTTTAAGTTTCCTTCAGTCTGTGCAGCCTCTGGCTGAAGACGGTGTCCGCGTCTTTTTTTAATTCTTGTAATGAAAATATCACCTTTAACACTTTAGTGCGCCTCCAACGGTTCATTGCGAACCGGCTGCTGCAGATGGAGTATGGCTGATTTATCAGAAATGCTCGATAAACAGGAGGGACCTGCTGGGGCCTAGTAGTTTCTATACCCAGGAAACAGTTCCGGTCGATTGAGTCTGGGAAGGTTTCGAGAGTCTTTGTGAATCATAATGCAAATTTTTGTGTTTTGTGACGAGTCTCGGAATCTTTTTTGAGTCAGCAGACTTTGAACTGTTTCCTGGGCTTCCCACTATTCGGTTAATTTTAACAAATACACTATACAAATACAAATTTAATTCAAATATGAAATAATTAGTAGTTTCTCGCATATTCAATTTGCTAATATCTTAAAATTTCACGTGCTTTCGTGATTCAATTTTCTCTATAATTTCCAATATCAATGTAAAATAACTAAGAAACTAATAGTGGGAAGTGCAGCATTTAACAGTGCTTGCTTATAGATTCGAAGCTAACGTGTGATCAAGACGAAATCGACAAAAACTGACTACTTCGACTTTGACTAACGTAGACTATTTATGGCAAATAAGATATTTTTTACATTTTTTCGACTGAGTGTATGAAAGGTTTTATTTAACATGGAGCTATTTGGACCAATGCTGATAGTACTAGGGATGTGGACGAAAGACAACTTTCAAAGATAATAAAAACAATACTAAAATGAGGATCAACGAAAATGGACATAACAAAGACATCGACTATCTAACAGATCATAGGCACACCAAAGATTACTGAATTATAGGGCACAGCATAAATATGAACAATAACATTCTATAAACTGTGACATGACAAAAAAAAAACAAATACAAAATCGACCATATGACAAAACCGTGTTGCAAGTGTCCGGTTAGGGTAGAGCGGAACTACCAAAGCGAATAACCAAATTGCGCAAACACTGAGGGGCTATGTGCACCAACAAAAACTCACAAAACCAAAAGTGGTTTTAATTACATATATTGATAGCCATCATGACCGCCTGCTCCCTATCTCTAGCTGCTTGTAGCTTAATCTATGTTTTGTCCCCCTTACAATGATTGGCTTAACCTAGGATAGTACTCACGGCCCGCTTCCCGGTGCCATTGCCAGATTCACGCGCCGGATTGGCACCTCTTCCTGCCAGCGCATTGTTGTTAATCACTCCCGGTCTGGGGAACCACTGCATGGAAGCTATTGCCCAGCACCTACGCGCACCGTCGGTACCGTCGCCGTGGCTGCCACCTCCACCGCGACCTTGGCCGATGCCACACGGATTACCACCGGTTTGGTCTCGCCGGCCTCCCTGATGCAGAGCTCCAACTCCAACCCAGCTTCGCTCTCTTCCGCCGACAGGGCACGAACACTTCGTTCCAAAATCGCACCAACTCACGGTACGGTGGTAGGAGTTGCCAAAAACGGTGGGCGAAGCGTACCGCAAGCGTCGCAGCAAAGATGGCGATGAAGGTGTCGACCCGGTTGTCGATTCGTCAAAAACTGCCTAGATCTGCCAAAAAAGGCCCTGGGAAATGCAGAAATGCATTCAGTCGGATGCGCTTTTAGAAGTTTCATTTAAACTCACCCTTGCAGGGGCCTTTCGATGGTATATTGCTGCCCAAGCTTCGATCTGACCGCTTTCTGCGTCACCCTCGTGTCCGTCAAGTTGCTGCAATTATCACACGTGTTAATGCTAACCTTGTGGGCCGCCATCTTGTAGGACTCACCTATTCCGGCCTTCTTGAGGTCCCAAAGCCAGCTGCTAGGCGGATTTATCTCGAACAAACCCGTGTTCTTGCTGGATGCTTTCTGTACTCCAACTTGTATCGGATTATTTCGGTTCGATGTCCACCAGAAGAGCAGACACGTGGCGTCTAATCCGACTCGGATCTCTTCCTCCCAATCGTCCGCAGCCGTGTCCTAATGAAATGAGATCGACGCTGTGAAAAGTGTCCTCGGAAAAGGCATCACAAATTAGCATTACCGGCACCAATCGTACAACTAGTCACAATCGATTTTCCTTGTTCGCACTCGTCCCTCCTGGGAGATGGAAACTAAATTTCACGGTTTGCTAGCTTGCAATTGAACTTGCGGCGATGAATGTACGCGACGGGATCTTTGCGATCTTGACGCCGGACCGTGCTGAGGCGAACTGAAACTGGTTTTCACTTTTCGGCTCCGGTGCTCTCCCACCGACAGCTTGTGCCGATGTATGCGTCGTCATCCGTATTGTGATATTCTGTAGCTGCAATGTTTCTCTTTCTTTCTTTCGCTTGTCTCGTGCCATCAACGCATACGGTGTTTTGATGTGGATTGGCTCGAGGGCGGGCAAGATTTCGTTGTCGGTTGCAGACACTCTCACTCATGTAGATCGCGTGTTCGTATGGACTTGTGTGCAGTGTCTAAAAAACTCAGCCCAATGATGTTCAATCAGTGTGATAACGAACACAAACAAACGAGTGCAGTCTACCACCAACATGACGCCGAGAATGAACATGACAAAGAGGAAGCAAGACAATGAGCGCGACGCGTCGTAGTGTAATCAACGGTAGCTGAAGTTCTGTTTTGATCTTCAGCCCGAGCTCGGTGAATATGAATATGATTTTTTTAATTTGGAAATGACTTTTTGTGATTTTTGGCTATTTAAGGCTCGCAAATGTTGATATATTGCCCTTATTCTATTTATTATGCTTGCTTTAGGTGAATGGTATGCACCAGCAGTACTTTTTGCTTCAAAATCGCGCCTAAACCAAAAATATCAATTGGATATTAATATGCTGACTTTGAATATCAGCGGGCGGTTGAAATTCATCGGACAGCGAGGTAATGAATTGTTTATTGCTTGAACTTCAGAGAGTGGCACACAAGTTGTCAAGACGATAATCAAAACAAAAACAAATCTACGATGCAGGAGCCACTGGACGTCGGTGCGGATGACTGTAATTTGACAAATTAAGACACTGCTTGTGTGTGAGGTGAGGTTCGGGCGAGGCTTGCCGCATTGACCCGATCGAGGACGATCGACGAACGGAATTAATTTAGCTCTCTGGCAGGGGTGACTAACTGTTTGCGCGCGGTACAGCTTGTGTATTGTATTTCTCGTGTAATTACAATTTCATCTTACAGGCTAATCGTCTAACACAAATGGTGCTTAATCGGCAAATCAAAACTAAACGTAACAACCGAAACTTTCACACCTTCTACCGTAACTTTCTGAGTCAGCACGCAACAGTGTCTTACTGGACGACATGTTCCTTGCACGACTGGTGAACTGCTTCTGAAGGATTGCGTTCTCCATCCTATCCAAAGGCCTAGTGAACTGTCGTTGTCCGCGCAAACGCGAGACGCTTGTGCGCACAGTGATGGGAGAGGTTTCTACGTCCGTCGGCGTGCCGCTAGGAACCTTTCCAAAAAAAAAATGACTATCAGATAACCAAAGTAACCATGTAGCAGTAGCTATAAAAGTTTAGCATTACATTACTAGTTTGTGTTTCGTCCGTCGACAAGAGACTCAGCGAGTGGTGTGGAAGATTGAACATTTAGGAACTGCTAAGGTGTCTAGTACTCATAAGACAAAATAAATTCAAAAATTAACCCAAATTTTATAAAATTAGTACATTTTTCAAAAACTATACAGAAATGTGCTCAAAAGTAAGGTTAAAATTTTAAGGAAAAAAAGCAAAAGATTTATCATCTAAGAAATTCCACCAAATTGCTGAATTCTTTCAAGAACTGTCCAACAAAACTCTTTCCGAATATAATACAAAAATCAATTGATGAATAGGTATTTCTATTTTTTTTTCAAAAGTCCTTTTGGGTTATTTGCTATAAATTGATATGGCGTAGGTATCCACCTACAATGACATCTTAAAAATCAGGAAAATACATTCAGGAGTTCAATCAGTAATGCCACAAACTATATCACCGTTGAATTACATACACAGTTTTGAATACAAACTTGTATGTGAAATGTTGGGAAGAAGTAATCGAATAACACATGCGAAATACTATAATTGTTTAAGCACTATTTTATTTTTATTTTTTGGTAGAGTTACCAGGTTGATCTGCAGGACAGCTAATAGCAAAGCCTGGACCTTTTCCCAACTTTTCCCCTACTAGGACTAATACTCACGATGGGCTAGACGATGTCGTCAACTTGAGCAAAGTGTGTAGTAATTAGCATTGGGTCGTAGTAGTTTTTAAAAATACTGTTTTTAAACTATTCCCATCGCACTAGTGTTTTGATCGAATGGAAGCTTCAAAGATGATTTGATAATTGAACAATATTTCAATAATCGCAAATCTCCGAGGTCACTGGACAACATTCAGAGAGAAAAAAGCTTGCTGACTATGACGCCTTCAGAGTACTATTCTTGAGAAATATACAGAGCAAAAAAAAATGTGTCATAGCTAATTTTTAAAGATTTTATATTTCTGAAAATTATTCGAAGACAGCTACCAGAGCTAGCGTTTTTAGCCGATATGGGCAACAAGTTTTTTTCTGACAGCTTCCCCAAACAATAATCAGATAATATACATTCTGAAAATTATTTCAAGCTGATTACCAATAGTGTCAATAACCGATGTTAGTCATTGACAGCACCAGCATCATCTCCAAATAACTCTCATATTAGTGTTAGATAACACTTTTTGAGCTTGCATTCGATGTTGTATCCAATCTGTGATCATCTCATTCCGAAGTAATATTATATCCACCGTAACCCTTTACATTGTCAACCGTCATAGATCCTAAAGAAACATGAACATAAATTCCTGCTTTTTTTGGTCAGTGATATAATACCGTCTAACTAAGATATAAAAACAAAAAAGTTCAGTCAGCTGATTTTTGTGTCAAAAATAAAAATGATAATGATTATTTGTCAACTTTTATATATTCATTCCTACAAAACCTATAAAAATAACAAATATAAATATTAACTCCTAAAATCAACAATTTTATTTTTACCTAATCAGTCCATAATTTTCTTATTGTAGGTAATGAATTTAATTGTAAACATAACCTAATCTGTAGGGCTGTAAGTCAACTTATCCTAGCGTCCCCTATCCTGTGTACTATCGAATTCAAGGGATGAATGATGAGTGTAATGCAGAGACCTCCCCTACCCACTCTTGCGTTACGTTAAATTTAACAATTATTGTTAAATTTGAGAAAATTCAAAGAATGCAAAGATTAGGTCTATAAGCTGAATTATAACTAGTTTTTGACTTGTGATAAATGCACAACGGATACTTCTTTGGTTCCCATTAGCACTTACGGCGATTCCTTCACTTGAGCTCAACTCGTAAACTAGATATATCTAGCTCAAAGTTCAAGCGGTGGTGAATGAACTGGCGCTAAAGTGCTAATGGGTTAAGCCCTCCCATCGCTTCAAGATCGAATATCCAGGAGGAGGGCTTTAAGGCGAAACTGGAAGCATTTCCTCATTTTTTTGGTTTTCGATTTTTTATTAAATAACGAAGCAATATTTTTAAAATCGGTTTTTGTGCACATGTAGAGTATGGATCAGGGTATCTTCTGATTTTTTTACGCTATAGAAAATGTTTTTCGTTTTTGCAGAAACCATTTTTTAGTGAAATTTTGTTCAAAAATGGTTTCTGCAAAAACGAAAAACATTTTCTCTCGCGTAAAAAAATCATAAGATACCCTGATCCATACTCTACATGTGCACGAAAACCGATTTTGAAAATATCGCTTCGTTATTTAATAAAAAATCAAAAACCAAAAAGTGAGGAAATGGATCCAGTTTCGCCTTAATTGTTTAAGCACTAATTAATTTATTATTATACGGTTATCTTCCTGTTGTCTGCACTGGTCGACGGTCGGTCAGGAAAGAGACCGAACGGAAGTCAGCATGTGCTAAGCAGCCTGACTGCTATAATTATTTTACAGCATAATGACATTCTATTAATTGACAATCAATTATTGTTTAAGGCAATACTATTTGTTATAACTGGTCTAGATATACTACAGTATGTTTGTACTCTGTGCTGGTGGGGTATTAATGTTGAGATTTCACAATTCTACCCATGATTCTTCCTTCAAATCTTTCCAGAATTCCTCCTTTGAATTCATTTCCAGTTTGTCGCAGTTGCTCCTTGAAATTGTCGAAGGTTTTTTTTTCTGACCTTTTCCAGTTTTCCCAAGTATGTGTATCCAAAGGTTTTTACGTATTTGCTTACATAAATAGGAGAAACTTCGGAACGACTTCCTGTAGAAAATTACTGAACAACTCCTTAAAACCCTTGAAGGAAATTTAGTAGAAATCCCAGAAATAACTCCTTCAAGATTCTTCCCGAGAGAAACTCTAACAGAAATTCCGTGACAGCATCTGCGAGAATCTCTTATGGAAACATCTGAGGGAAACTATTGTGGAAATCTTGGGATAAATCCTGATATAAACCCACGGGAACTAGGAGCAATACTGGGAAAACCTCTAGAAAAGTTTGTGTGATTTAAAATTCCAGAAGGAGATTTTCAAGGAAGAATGAATATTCAAATCTTGGAAAATTCTAGTAGGAATCCGGAAGAATCTCCGAAAGGAATTAAGAAAAATGGCGTGAAAAAATCTGAAAGGAATCTCTTTAAAAACCCTGCGATACAAAGGTAAAGATATTCCAGAAAGGACCCCTGACGGAACTTCTGGAAAAATTGTTGTAGCAGATTTTCTAGACTCTACGGACTCTATTTCTCAGTAGACTTTACAAGTAATAAAATTTCCTACTTTTTATTCATACGATCCAATGTTTATTTTTTTTTATTATCGGTGCAAAATTTCCCTGAGTATTCCAGGATTTTCCCTGTTAAATAAAATTCCCTGAGGATTCCCGGTTTTTCTAGGTAGTAGACACCCGTATCAGTGGCAAACACAGAACCAGCCAAATAGGATTATCCGATGAGTTCGTTCCTCGTGTTCCCTTTTATGTTTTCATTGTTGTAATGGTTCAGTCTTTTAGGATAGGCGATTATTTGTATCTACCCGAGTAGCTGGAAAAATCAAACGAATAACATATTCAGTTATTACGATTTGAATAACTGTAGCGTAAACATTGATATAGGTTTGATTGATATAAGAGGTAAACCATCCGAAATAATAAACACCTAGCATCGAACCTTTGACCTTAGGATTCTCGGGCGGCGATACTTTCAATTCAACTATCGCTCACTGCTGTAAAAGGTTGCATAAGGTTTTTCGTTTTCACAGCTCAGAAAGGGGCACATGGCATTTCACTAAAGCTCCTATTAAACGTGACAAATATTCGGCCAAACAAGCCCAACAACTGACCAGCACAACGTGAATCATAGTAACCTTGGATAAATGTCGGACTTCAATGGCAAATCTTTTTAGGTTATGTGTTACATTCGTTCAGAAGAACTGAATTTGTTCTTATGTAGAAATTTTCAGATATTTCGACAAGATCAAAATATGATATCACATCACTTTGAGTTATTCGTACAACACATCATAATCATATCGAGATATGACATCGAAATCGAATATTCGATTTGAGATATGATTTAGATATACTCGTCTACCCGGGTAGTTATTATTATGAGTGTATGCCTACTTTTGAAATATTTTTTTCACAGAATTTGTATAGATAGAATGCATTTAGGCGCTGCACAGAGCGTGAGTGCAGCTGCCAATTGGAATCGCTTACGCAGTGCCATGGTGGACAAAAGAGCTGTAAATTAGGTTAAGTGGTTGAAGATATAAAAGGAATATAAATAGGCATGTATTTAAACAAAAGTCATAACATCACTTTCTAAGAAAAATATAGAAGTGTAGAGATTTTTTAAAATAAAAATTATAAAAATCAAAAACCAAAATTCACAAAATTGCGAAAAAAACACCGCCGTTCAAAACATGTTTAAATCGACTTTAGATGACGAAATAGTTATTTATGCAACAAGTTGCAAAATGATGATTTTTTCAGCACGAGTCGTACATTTATCCAACGAGGCTTGCCGAGTTGGATAAATACGACGAGTGCTGAAAAAATCGAGTTTTGCAACGAGTTGCATACAAATTTTTTTGTAATTGCAAAAAAAATACCGTTAAGTTCAATCTCTTCTTGTAACACAAACATGTATCAAGAGAAACCACGTGCGCGCCTCCGAGCACGCCTGCGTTGTATTTTTGTTCGATCAGGTAGGCTATGGTAGGCTGGGTGTCACAAATTTTCAAGCTCCCGTCGTCGTCATGCAGCAGCATAGGCAAGAGTGAAAGCAGTTCCAGCTACAGCCTCAACACCTGATCCACAGTCCAAATCAGAATCTAAATCATCCTGTTTCGGACTCGATCTGCTCAGTGGATATAGAAGCAGCAGCTCTATCAACGGGAGTTGTGGTAGTTCGGGAAAAGCGTGCGCTGGCAAAAGTGCCGAAAAGTACTACTTTTCAGCACTCTTAAGAGTGCCGAAAAGTAGTACTTTTCGGCACTTTTGTTTTAGTGAAGAAAAGTAGGCCGTTATGTTGCCCTTACCGCGAGTGAAAAGTACGGGAATATGCAACGCAATTACAAAAAATATTATTTAGATCAAAATAAAACAATTGGGTATCATAGGGTTAATAGAATCGTTCTAACTTCACGTAGAACAGCCCATTTTTTTTTCTCAAATTTGGGCTTACTTTGAAACTTTGAGAATTTTTGAAGCATTTTACAAAAAGGTAACAGTTAGTAGACCGAACATTTTTAGAAAATTCTTCAAAAACTAAATAAAATTACTGGATCAACTAGTTTTGTAATGTTTGTTTTTAGTTTGTGACAGATTTACCCATAAACAAACATAATTCCTTTTCATTTTCTAAATACTGTGTGCTCTTGGCACAGAGCTAAAAAGCGAAAAAATTGCGCAGCGAACAAGCGCTATATTGCAAACGAGTTTTTGTTTATACTCCGATGGAGTTACCTTTCTGGTGAGCACGCCGCGAAACACGACTAAACGTACTGAAATAATTCCTGTTGAGACAAACAAGTTTAAGAGTAAAACGATTTATAAATAGTGTTACGACATTTTCAAACGCGATTTTTTCAATGCTTTTAAATAAATACTACGATATATCACCGACGATGGATATATTTCAACAGTCAACGAGAACATTTATTCAAATCATTGTAATGTAAAAAATAAATAAATACAATAAACAATAACACGGTTAAAAAAATGTTTGTTCAGCTATAAATATCACTTTATCTAATTGCTCCCGTCTAGACACTCATAAATCTGAAGTTTTGACCCTTCCCTTTCCGGGAGTATGATCTGGAATGAATCAGAAGCAGACAATCAGAAAACGTGAAATTTAGATCTGGACAAAACAAAAGTTGATTTTTTTGTTGGACAGTGTAATCGATTATTATGTTTTCGGAGTGAAATTGATCAGTTAGTGAAGTAGTTTCGCAAGCGCCAAAATATGTTTTGCAACTAGACTTATCATTCCAGATTGCGAAAAACATTGTGAAACTCGAAGCACGGTTGGTCTGTTTATTCCGGTTCATCCATGAAATCTTCAAAATATAGTTAAGTTTAAAACAGCTTGAAGAAATTTGGAAAATGTTTAGTATTTTTGAAAATATGGCTCTATTTATGAGTGCACCACACAAAATAACAGATTGTACAAAATGCAATTTCTTTAATTTTTTTAACGTTTCAACAATTTGTAGCGAAAAAAAATGTACGGGGAAAATTCTGGAAAACAATGATTATTACTAGCAGTTATATACACATAACGTAACATAACACTCAATACCGACTTTTAAAATTCTTATTTTGGATAGCAAAAACCGCCAACATTTAGAAAATGGCCAATCACGAAAAACACCTACTTTTTGGTCGAACGTTAACGCTCTGTTATAAATATTTTCAGAGGTTATATAATTCCGTTCTCTGGTAAAACTACCTCTTCAATAAATTTCAATACATGCCTAATTGAATATTTTTATGTGCGTTTTTTGAAGACGCATAAAAAAGAGTTCCTCAAAAATTGCCTTTTTTTCATTTTTAAGAATTGCGCTAAACTGCGGGGGAAATTTTTCTTGATAAAAAAAATTTCCTGTATCATGAGCATTCTGGGAAAGAATATATATGCGCAAAAATAGAAGAAAAAATTGAAAATTTTCCCATAGTTTTTGCAATTTCAAATTGTTAGGAGGTGTTCAAAATTTTAAAAACATGCGCAATCTTGGAGTTAAAAGTCCAAGTTCAATGATATTTTTTTTTGAAAATCAGAACTGCCATTTTTATTAAAGATTTATATAGTATTTCCAAAAATAAAATTATGTTTATTTCGAATAGATTATTTTTTAGACAGTTGTGAACGTTTATAGTTAATTTCCGATACAGTCCTTACAAGTATATTAAATTTATATTTATTCAAGTATTTTTTTCACGAAAATGTCTGCAATTTTCTTCAAAATTGAGTTATTACAGTTGGGTCTCCTATTAGACGCTGCCACCCTCTTATGCACTCTGCGATTCCCAGTCTGTCTTCTAACCAATTTAGTTCATTTTTGTGTGTGATGACTGATGAGTCTATAGTAAGAACTAACTGCGCTGAAAAAAATAGCTGGATTGGATGCAAGACAGCTGAGAGATTGCGGTGGGCGTAAAGTGGGTGGCAGCGTCTAATAGGAGACTCGATTGTACTTCATAAGAAATATTTTCTCATGCAAATGTGAATGTTTATAAAGAAATCGTGTTTGGCGATTACGCGAGCTAGATTATGATTCAATGATTCGTAAGCGTTTTTTTTTTCAAAGAAAAGTAACGATCATGAAATAATATTCACTGTATTATATTCTCCATCATAGAAAAAAATGTTTTGTACGAATGTTATAATATTTCAACGGCTACAAAGTCTTTAATGTGGAAAAAACGTGGTTCATTATTTGTGTTGTTATTTGGTTTTGTGTAGTCTCAAGAGGCTTGCCGATAAGCTTCACCCGCCTCCATTGACTCTCGTTTTGAGCCACAAGTTGGCGGTAGCGAATCAATTCAAATTCTTGATGATGCCTTTTCCTTAGAACAGCTGCGCAGTTGCGTTTTTTTTCTCAAACTCCTGATGTTTTTCTTTGAGAATTCGTAGCAAATTTATCTCCTGAACACACAGTGAACAACTCCACTTTTCTTTTCTTGATGGTGTCTCAGTTCCAATCTAAAGCAGGTGATGTGGAAGAAATGTTCACATTTCATGCACTCATCAATGATGCGGTTTGAAGTGCCTTCGACTATACATAAACGATGAATACTTTCTCTTCACTGTTCACTGGAGGGTTTAGAGTCCTCAAGGAAATATATGGAATATATGGAACTGTTCACTGGAGGTTTTAGACGCAGACGGTTGCGTTGTCGATCACGCGTGCTTCGTTTGAATACAGTGATACCACTTTATATTACTTTGCGTTTTACGCGAACTTGTTCCTCTCTGGAGCCACCATGTCTCGTCGACGCAACTCGTAACGATTTTACGATGTCACGGAGGCTTGAGTTACTTCGGCGTTTTGCAGTACAGATACCAAGATTAAGTCAAAAGTTTATTCTACGAAACTCCCACGTCACGTCTCAACAATTCTAAGTTTAAAGCTAAAAACTTACGGTGATCCAACTGCAGTACAAGTAAATTAAAATAACTTTGTTAAAGAACACAAAGCGAGTTAACACCCGAAGAAACTCCATCTCACCGAAGAAAAATCTTTTCGGATGTAATGTGACAAACAAGTACCGTGAGGTGCCCTAATTTCGTGCGGGCCCAAACTTCGTTAACTTCTGACATCTGAGAGTATTATTATCTAGTTAACAGAGGAATCAATTTACAAAAAAAAGAAATGAAAAATTTGATTTATGTCAAAGATTGAAAAATAAATTGCAAATGTATGCAAATAGCAGATGCCATATTCAGAGATACGAGAAAATCAACACTCACGGAAATGAACAAATATTTCGATCTCTATCAAAGGTAAATATCTCAATTTATGCTTGCTTATTTCAATTCAATATGTTTTATTATAATACGCAATAAAATTACCTAAAAATGTTATTTTCTTATTTTGTTTCAACATTTTTGTTGTTGGCGAAATTAGGAACCCACAATTTGTATGGGTCCCTAATTTCGTGCACTCTTTTTCATAACTTTGTTTTAGAGGTTCATGTGTACACAAATGGCTACAAAGCCATCATATGATTCGGTTATTAATAATAGTTCTAATAACTATTTTAATTGGTTTAAAATTAGCTAGGGACTGCTCATACACTACGTAGAAAAAAAAATAAACAAATTTATAAATGTGGGAATACTAAGTAAGCTCGGGATGATTTTATTAACTCAAACATCGGGAGTACTAAAGGGTGAGTCGTTAATTATTGTGCCACCCTACCTTCAACTGATTCGCAAATTGTCTACAGTTAACGAAATGAAACCAAATTTTTACAGTAGTTTAGTATATGTATACTCCCGTTCAAAAGTTTGGGGTCACCCCCTCAAAAACATGTCATTTTTTTAGACCCATATCTCCGCCAATTTGCGTCCGATTTCAAAACCCTAGGTTTCATTCAAAAGATAATAAGTCAAAGAAACTTTGAACATGATTTAAAAGAAACTTGTTCAAAAAAAATTGTATGTAAACTTAACCCAAAGTTGCCAAATTTTCTAAAAAATGAATATAAACTTACGGCAGTGTCGCTGGAAGTTGGGTCGACCAAATTTTAAGATGAGAGCGGTAATATGACCCATTTTCTATTAGCTTTCAACTGCTTTTTACAGAACTTAGCTAAAAAATGTAGAAAAAAAGTTATTAAGTAAATTAATCCTTGATGTCATCGACCAAAAGTTTGGGGTCACTCCTCAATATGATGTATCGGCCAAAAGTTTGGGGTCACTTTCGTAAAACATGGAAAAGTGATTTGGTGATATCTTCGTCATCTATAGTTCAATTTTAATTATTTTTGGCTCATTTCAAAGGTAATTAACTAAATTTACGTTTGATGTCTTCAACTTAACGTATTTAACGATTTTTGTATATAAAAATGTTATGTAAAGTTAGCACATTTTACCTCGCTTCAAAAAATGAGGCAACTTTACGTTAAGTTTTAGTATGTAAATTTCAGCAAATATGTGTGGTTCAATGTCTATGCAGTAAGTATCATTCATTTTGTTTCAAATAAGCCAAGAAGAATTAAAATTGAATGAAAGATGACAAAGATATCAACAAATCACTTTTCCATGTTTTACGACAGTGACCCCAAACTTTTGGTCGATGACATCAAGGATTAATTTACTTAATAACTTTTTTTCTACACTTTTTAACTAAGTTCTGTAAAAAGCAGTTGAAAGCTAATAGAAAATGGGTCATATTACCGCTCTCATCTTAAAATTTGGTCGACCCAACTTCCAGCGACACTGCCGTTAGTTTATATTTATTTTTAAGAAAATTTGGCAACTTTGGGTTAAGTTTACACACAAATTTTTTTTAAAAAGTTTCTTTTAAATCATGTTCAAAGTTTCTTTGACTTATTATCTTTTGAATGAAACCTAGGGTTTTGAAATCGGACGCAAATTGGCGGAGATATGGGTCTAAAAAAAATTACATATTTTTGAGGGGGTGACCCCAAACTATTGAACGGGAGTGTATGTATTCCAACTTTTTGGTATAGGTTCAAATTTAGGATGCGTTTTAGTGAAATTTACGACATTTTCAATTAACGCCCTCCATGTGGACATGTTCAGGCTCCTTTTGAATCAAATAATTAAAGCTCTCTGGTTTGTTTATGCGCATCGTGGCTGGTTTTCACTCAGCTCCAAGCTTATGTTTCACTGACAACCATTCCTGAAACCTCTCTCTCTCTCTCTTCTTGGCGTAACGTCCTCACTGGGACGAAGCCTGCTTCTCAGCTTAGTGTTCTATGAGCACTTCCACAGTTATTAACTGAGAGCTTCCTCTGCCAATGACCATTTTGCATGTGTATATCGTGTGGCAGGCACGAAGATACTCTATGCCCAAGGAAGTCAAGGAAATTTCCTTTACGAAAAAATCCTGGACCGACCGGGAATCGAACCCGTCACCCTCAGCATGGTCATGCTGAATACCCGTGCGTTTACCGCCTCGGCTATATGGGCCCTTATCCCTGAAACCTATGGACGAACATTAAGATGATCCGATAATGTATAATCATTAATTGTTCCAAGGCGCGATACCATGATTTTTGATTTTAGCAAGTGATTGTACAACATCTTTTTTAGAGATGTTAACTAAATTTATTCTATATCGACCGGAATCTCACTGATAACTGCTCAATCCATTATATATAAACAATAGACTATAAGGAGAAACTGTGCAAAATTTGGTTGATTTTGGTGAAGTAGAAAAAAAGTTACGTTAGTTTGCAAATGGCACAATAATTATCGACTCACCCTTTAGCTTACAGCCGCTAGTTTTATTCAAGCAAATTATTGCCGTAAGCTTTATTGCCAGAACACAAATTTGGAAGACAACACTTTACTAGAACTAACCTCCCGAGGAATATGCTTATTAATGGCACATAATAGAAACCTAAAAAGCTACAATTAAAATAATGAATTGATTCACATTACTGACCATCAGTAAAGTTAATGAACATTTGATTCAAATAGCAAACAATATACACGGTGTTCAATAAGTTCGGATACACCATATAACTTGAATTAATTTCACATCTGTAATTCAGATTTTCAAAGTAAATGTATTCATTGAAAGGTCATTGTTGGGAAGAGTCACCTTTCGCGCGAACACACAATGATTGAAAGCGGCATTTTTTGATAGCAGCTTCAATGCTGAAAATAATACTTTTATTATACACTTATTCTATACATATTTCAATTATAAACATACAATTTGGTGTTGATTTCGCACTATTCGAAGGGACAACCGCCCAACCCTTACAATCAACTTCTCACTACTGATTTATGTCTATATAATTCAGTGTTGCCAGTTTTACGCTACATTATCGCCACAACAGTCATATAACACTGATCAAATATAGCATATGGTTTTGAATAAAGTCTTTTTCTACTTTTTTTTTATAAGCCTTAGATGTATCTAAAGGTTGTTAGCTCCGGCACGCTGGAATAATTTTAGATAAGTTGCTCAAGCTACAGAAGTCTAAAACGTTGACTTTTGAGTTTACATCTCACTATACTAAATTAAAATAACTAATTTAATAGACAAAAGCTTTACACTGCTATTTCAGTGATGATATGGTGATAAATTTGCAAGTTTAGTCAAAATGTGCTTAAATCTATGAAAAAGGTATAAGTACATTATATAAAGCCAATTTTGGTTAAAATTTGCCACAATAGGGATATAATCAAGTTTTGGAAAAGATAATCATGGATAAAATTGAGATATAACGCAGCCTTGCTTTTTGACAAAACAAAAATCATTAAAACAGGTACAGCGGCAATTTTAGCCATTTTAAAGATCAAAATAAAATGAGTCCGTACTTCACCCAACCTGAATCTTATAGATTATTTCGTATGATCATAGTTGCTACCACTAATGCTGAGAACAACAACCTAATTTGATTT
This sequence comes from Aedes albopictus, assembly GCF_035046485.1. NCBI lineage: Eukaryota > Metazoa > Arthropoda > Insecta > Diptera > Culicidae > Aedes > Aedes albopictus. Next base: position 289,878,680 of record NC_085137.1, read on the forward strand.
AACTTAACACCATTACTCAATGAAAACTAGACGAAATAAAAATGACAGACGTGCGTGCCGGCCGAAAGGAACTTGAGACACATTTGCAATTATTACATAAGGATAAAGAACAGTTTATTTCAAAACATATACTGTATTTGATCAGTATTATGTGAGCTTTCAATTAATACATTCACTTTGCAAATCTGAATTACAGATGGGAAATAAATTGAATTTTACTGTGTATCCGAACTTATTGAACACCGTGTATTGTTTTATTAGAATTCAATAAATGAGCAAAATAAACGTCAAAAATAATAACCCCTAAACCACAGAAGGATTTTGGAAATCTTAATGTAAACATCCGGGATGAACATGGTAAACAGCAAATATTCACTCATATTTCGTCACAGACATCGATTTTATCTACACGTTATGGTTTCATTGGTATTCTACGAGTATGCTACGTTTTGAAAATTAACATATTTAGGCGAATTCTACGTCTTTTAGAGTGAGCGAAGTTTGGACCCATTTTGAACGAAATTTGGAACCCGTGCACGAAATTTGGCACTTTCAAACAAATTAAAACTAATGCTGTATTTATCTTGTATAATGTGAAGTTGCCTAATTTATATTTTTCTTGGGAGCTACAGTACCAGCACTAAATATTATCGAGGAACTTAATCTGATATACTTTATGGTAAAATTTCAGTCGTTTATCAAACTTTGAGATTTCTTAAGTGCACGAAATATGGGCACCTCACGGTACTAACTATATTTAAAATCTTGTACCGATTTTTCGAACCCTCTAACCAGAATACCCTCTTCGAATGAGTGTAATCAGTTTCGTACTTTTTAATTCCGCCCTAATTGCTTATCCTTTGGCAGATACGCGTATTTCGACTACCACTTGTAATCTTCCTCAGTGTCAGTTATCTTAAAAGAAAATTGATTATTAAGCAGATCCAACATTTGATTTCTAATGATGAATTATATAGCAGTGTGCTTCAGTGTGCTCATTGATAATCGGGAATACAGTCTCTTTAATGTTCCTTTCATAGCAGAGAATTTATGTGCAACCTATTAAACCATTGAAACTTGATACTTGGAAATTATAACATTGAAATTTTACTTATACTTTTTTTTTACATTACAGCTTAAGTCGGGACATATACCAACAGAACCTGTACCGGAAAACCGGAACCGGCAAGCTTCCGATCAAATGGTTGGCCCTAGAATCTCTAACGCATCAAGTTTACACATCGCAGAGTGATGTTTGGTCGTATGGCATACTGTTGTACGAAATCTGTACCCTCGGGGGCAATCCTTACCCGCTGCTGTCCACGTGTGATCTAATCATGGAACTGAAGCGAGGCTATCGTATGGAAAAGCCCGACAGCTGTAGCAAAGAATTGTTCGTAGTTGTTTTACGGTAACGCGCGATTGCTTATTTCGATCTATTCCGACAGGTACGAATTGATGTTATCTTGCTGGAGCGCTCTACCCATTGATAGGCCGACATTCACTGGCGTATACAATCGAATGGAGGATCTGATGCAACAAAACTTGAAAAAGGATATGATTAACCTTGACGCTATTATTGATATTCAAAGGTAATACAGCTATACATACACGTACTAAATCATTCAAACGTATCTCTCTATTTCAGTACAAAGACGACTTCAAGTGAACATTCCTACTTAAAGCCAGTGGAGTATTAAGATTACCTGAACGACGTGCTAACCAGCCCATGACTATACATTTTGGAAAACAATCTTATGTAAAAAAAACTGAACGAACGATGGAACTATTTTACCAGATAATTATACACTGAATACATATTTTTAAATACTATAGGGGGATTCACTTAACCGCGTAAACTGATTAAACTGATTCAACGTCGCGATCACCAAGGCAATCTTTGATTATTTCATTCGCAAAATAATGAAACATTTCAAATAAGCGGAAAATCATGGCTTACGCAGCAATTTAATCTGTTTAGTGAGTACCCCTTATATTTTAAAGAGAATGATATAGTCATCAACGGACCAGGAAAGAAATACCTAGGAACAGCGTGTGCAACTTGGCCTGAATTATTTTTTATTCAAGAGATTATCCATAAACTTACGCGCTAAAGGTTTCCGAATAAAATTATTCTTTTTATAAGGAAAATGGGATGTTTCATTGTTTAGAGAACCCGACGTACCTTCATTTGTGCTTCGACATACCGGGGTTTCTGTAATGAAGGAGAAGTTTGCATTTGAAATTATGTTGGCGGACTTACAACATCGAAAGCGGGCAACTCACCTTCCCATGTTGGCGTTTATATAGTGGAATCCCACCACCAGCAGAAACAGGAACACTCCCAGCACGTTGCAGAATATAGCCAGTTGGACGTCAGAAATCATTTTGGTAGCTGAAAGATTAGGAAATCGTAAATTAGAGTTGATGGGCGGATTTCTTCTTGTTTCAAAGAAAGGGGCTGTGTCAGGTGTGCATTATCCGGCACGGAAAGAAAACGGTGACGTAGCTAGCAGGAAATTATATTCCTGATAGCGCATTTTTTTTTTTTGTAACAATACATTAGACTGATTAGACTGGGTCTACATTTTTGTAACAAAGCATTTTCGATTCTTTTTACGATCCAAAACAATTGGGTTTTTTAATTTTGAAAAATGTATTGATTTTTCGTTTTTATACAAAAGAGCATATTTTTCTGAGCCACTATGATTTTTTTCAGATTTTTAGAACTTAATTGTGATACCTAAAATTAATTTCAAAGATATTTTTTTAAATCACCTTTTGACAGCTGGGCAACTGCTTGACAGCTCCGCCCAGTACAAAATGCGACGAGGGGTGATTCAACAAATCGCTCCCATACAAACTTCAAATTGATTTTTAAATAGGTTCCCGGGCTCCAAAATTCATGAAAATTTGGATTTTGGCTCAGTTTGGCATGTAGATTCAGAATATGAGATTATCTCAACACCGCTAAAGAAGCCAATTGGCTTCTTTAGCGGTGTTGGGATAGTTCCATATTCTGAATCTACATGCCAAACTGAGCCGAAATCCAAATTTTCATCAATTTTGGTGCCCGGGAACCTATTTAAATATCAATTTGAAGTTTGTATGGGAGCGATTTATCGAATCACCCCTCGTTGCATTTTGTACTGGGCGGAGCTGTCAAACAGTTGCCTAGCTGTCAAAAGGTGATTTCAAAAAATCTCTTTGAAATTGATTTTAGGTATCAAAATAAAGTTCTAAAAATCTGAAAAAAAACATAGCGGCTCAGAAAAAGGTGCTCTTTCGTATAAAATCAAAAAATGAATACTTTTTTCAAAATTTAAAAACCCAATTGTGCAACATTTGGGTGCGATTCGTTGCGTCCCGCATATGTTCCGTTTTGCAATTAGATTTTGTATGGGAAAACGTTTTTTGTATTTTTTTTCCTGAGGGGCTCAAATAGGTCTAAAACCATGTAACTAATAGAGTTAACATACAGCCTACACTTAGCTAAGTAACCTTAATATTTCCATAAAAAACCCAACTTATGAAACGACTTTTAAGGGGCTGTCCATAAACCACGTGGTCATGAGGGGGGGGGGGGGGGGGGTTGCGAAGAATGACGATTTTGTATGGACGGAAAAAAAATTTGTATGGACTAATGACCACGCGGGGGGGGGGGCGGTTGAGAAGTCCCAAAAAAATGACCACGTGGTTAATGGACAGTTCCTAAATAATTCATAGTGATTAGAATGAATTTCATAAGGTCGATCTATGACGTATAATCGTCTCACAGCTTGGCTTTTATATAATGTTTAGCAACATAATTCTCTCAAGCGTCGGTAGCCTGTGAATTAAACACGAACTCAGTGATCCCGACGTTCATGGATCGAATCCAGTCTGCATAGTTTTATTTTATTTATTTTTTGCTCTTTTCATAAGTCTATCTCACGACATTTGTCATAACAAGCACGATAAATTTTCATAAGGAATTTTTATGGCATCCATGTGTTACTTATGGAAATAATTTATGTATTTAATGAATTTCATTAGGTTTTTTCGCTGAGTGTAGGATATGCTGAAAAATGTTGTTCAAGACCGCAAAATTTACTGTTTTCTATCGCATTGCTGAATGCGGGATTGTAATGTAAATTTTAAACTTATATTTATGATGCGGAACAATTTGGGGGATGGGTTCATTTTTGGGCAACTTTTCATACCGTCAATTTCATACCAATAGAGAATAGAATTACATATTTGTTCCACGGCTTCACAAAGATTTAGTAGATTATTTATTCAGCTTAAAAGCTTTTTAGATTAAGCTAAAACTGAAACAACAATATTTTGCTTGGCTTAATATTTAAATATGTAACCCAGGCGCATTTTGCCCCGGTTCCCCTACATTGCAGTCAAACACCACTTAAAACCAACACTGGTGGTTTTAACCCGGAATTTTATCTAAGCCTAAGATTAATTGTTTGACGACTAACTACTAATAGTTACTATTAATAGCTGTGATACGTTTGTATCATGGCAAAATTGTGTTTTGTCCTGATAGGAGACTCGGACCGGGCGGGTGGCCGGTAGATGATGGTACACGTCATGCACAATTGAAAGTGATTTTTTCGAGAATTTGAGTAAATTAGAAACCCTGAGGTATATACAATTGCTGAAATGGTGTTGCTTAATATGTTTACTTACATGTTTATGAGATATATTCCCAAAATCCAATGAAATTCAGGATTTTTCGCACAAAATAATGCACTGTTGGAGCAGTTTCCAGAAGTGATCGAAGAATGACAGACATTGAAATCAAAACACGTCAACGTCATCGGATAGATTCAGCACTGCGGACACCATCGAGATGAGCATACAGTCAATTCCAGATACTCCGGATTTATTATAATATACACTGCGAGAAAAAGTATAAAGCCAGTGCCGTTCTCCATACACAATCTGGAGCTCGATTTGAAAAGGTCGTATCTAGATTGAGTTTAAATAAGGGCGAAAGTAACATGAGAGAGTTCTCTTCATCGACTCTCTCTTCTTCAAATTAAAGTGACAAGATGCAAGTATGGTTGAACTTTTTGGTCATAAATCGCTAGGTTGAGATGCAATCTAGCGTTTAAGCGTAAAAAAGTTCGATTGAATTTGCATCTTGTCACTTTAATTTGCAGAAGAGAGAGTCGATGAAGAGAACTCTCTCATGTTACTTTCGCCCTTATTTAAACTCAATCTAGGTATGTGCTTTTGTCGATTAAAAATTCGATCAGTTGGATTCCCTTATTATAGCAAAAACCGTTGAAATCCCGCATAGTGATTTACAGTTTGCCTTAAGCTTCAAACATTAAATTTGCTGTATCTGGTGGTGTTGAGGGCCCATATAGCCGAGGCGGTAAACGCACGGGTATTCAGCATGACCATGCTGAGGGTGACGGGTTCGATTCCCGGTCGGTCCAGGATCTTTTCGTAAAGGAAATTTCCTTGACTTCCTTGGGCATAGAGTATCTTCGTGCCTGCCACACGATAATACATATGCAAAATGGTCATTGGCAGAGGAAGCTCTCAGTTAAAAACTGTGGAAGTGCTCATAGAACACTAAGCTGAGAAGCAGGCTTTGTCCCGGTGAGGACGTTACGCCAAGAAGAGGAGGAGGTGTTGTTAATGTATGATAAACAGTTGCTTTTATGTTGAAGAATGTGAGATTCAGCGCATTCGACTATAAATCACGGTTTGTGTAATCAATACCATGTGGTAACATTATATTATACTGGGCAGATATTGTTGAATAATATGGAGATGGTAGCTCCCAAAAACTGCTGGCAATGTCAAATCACCGTATATCAAACTGTATGTGCTTACTCTGTGTAACACACTTACAAACATGCATTTCATTATATGTTACTGATGTTCAACAATACGGCAAACAGTTTCACGCATCTGTATTTGTGAAGCAGGGAAAATCGACTGATACTGAAAACAAAACAAAAAAAAAATGTGGAAGATGAAAATTTTATTTCAGAAGTAGCAGTTAACGTGCTGATAGCGATAAGTTGCGGTAAGTATTTTATTGAATTGGAAACTTGTGTCCACCAAAAAAAACTACATTAGATCTTTTTTCTTCGTAGTTGAAAACGGTCTCCTTCCGGATTCGTTCATCGTCGCCCTCATCGGTGGCTTACATCTGGTAGCAACTTGTCACTGTACACGGCATAGCTCCAGTGACCTTCCATCTCGCCTTCCATTTGGAAGTTTTAATGCCATCAAAGCGACATAGATTCGCACATCATTCGGACAGTTTGGCAAGTGCATCATCTGCCCATGGTGAGTAATCTGTACCAGCACCAAGACGCTGGTGTTGCTACATTCGACCTGTGAACTGACCGTCATCTATATATCCTCTATAGGCATGTCCTGAAGGAACGGTACGTGATTGTGCTTCCAACGCTGCGGTGGGACAACCCAATTTGGATGGATATTTCATCGATTCGACTCCCAACTCTTTCCAAACCAGCTGACGTTTTTCAAGGTTCATTTATCTTGGGATCCTGCTAACACAGAAAAAGAAAATATACGGAGGAGTTGAAGAAGCAGCAGGACACATTGTATATAGACATAGAAGATGGTGGAGTCTACCACGATGCTATTAATAAAAGTAATTAATTCTTATTTAATTTGTTCCTTTTTTATTTCTCACATAAAATAAATAAAAGAATAGTAGATAGCTATTTAAGTACAATATGATATACGGCTATTCTACCATGGATAACTATAAAGCACTAGTTACACATACCTTTACGATTTTCTTTCAAATTTACAGTTAAACTGTTCTCTAACCATTTGATTTACAGCGGATCGTCTAAAAAACTGGACAATATATTGACCATATCCTTTACTGTATTGCGAAAAATTTGTTCGAGAAAATGAGCGATTTTTTATGGTAACCTATCTTAACCGCCTATTCCACATACTGTAATTTGGCGGATTACCATTTGTCAAACAGGCAAATCTGTACAGGGTATGGTTAGCTTACTGTTATCTCGCATAGTCTGAGAAACGGTTAAATGACGATTGCTAATAGTCAGCAACAGTATAAGAAACACTGCATTTACGGTTAGTGATTATGCGGGATTGAACAAACTTGATACATACAGGAGAATCATCACAAAACAGGCTTTCCGTTCCATCATTAAAAATCTCCAAAATATCTTCCCTATTCTGCCGTGTGCAGCATAGTTGTCCCATGTTAATAGGGATTCCCATAGAACATGGGAAAACTATGCTGCACACGGCAGTATTGCTACAATAACTAAAATAAACTGATCGAATTTTATATCGACAAATGTACATACGACCTATTCAAATCGAGCTCCAGAAATATTTAATTATGTTTAGGGCGAGGTTTAGGGATGAACATCTCTTTTTCCAGCTGTGGTATTATCGTCACACCACCAAATCGAAGTCGTCGCTAGAAGCACATGCGAAGTTGCAGCTGCGAAGTAAATTTGAACCTATTTTTTCTGTTGTGCATCATTAAGCTAATTAAGAGCAACAATATGCACTAATCCAAATTGAGTTGCGACATTTCTAAGTAGGTTAAAAATCAATTTTCGCACGTTCGGTCACTTTGTATTTCGACCAAAAGCATAATAGTTTAGCAGACCACTGAGCTGTTACTGTAAAAGTCACTGTAGAAAATGTATGTCAACGATCAACCCCTAGTCAAGAAATTTCTTTGGACACTTTCATACTAGTTACCTTACTAATAGCCGCCTCTCTCCCTTCGAAAGGCGAACTTCTCAAAATGTGGAGTTTTTTTGTCCACTCTGCATGCTTGACAAATCTCTTTAATCTGATCAATCAAATCGTACCGCCTAGTCGGTGGAGTCGGAATTACCATATCTCCTTTTGTTTTAAGGACTGTTTGCAGATCAGAAGGAATTTCTCAGCCTATCTTGATGCATAGAAAATTCCTTACCTGAATTGCTCAAGAAACCGTTGTTTCTTCGATCGCAGTACGCAGTTGCGAAGAAATGACAGTTCAAATGGCAGTCTTCGAAGAAAGTTTCTGCCAGGAATCCCGCAAGAAGTTTCTTGAGCGATTCCTTTCGAATACGAAACTGCGCTTTAAGTTGGGCCGACTTCTTAACAAAATTCCCAAGGTAAACATTTCTATCACCGGACCCAACGAATCGCATCCGTCGCTTCGCTATGGTGGCACCCTTCTATGGTGAGACCGCAACTGTCGCAACGATCATTCCTTTCTAGAGTGAGTAGACCTGAAGCAAGTTTCCTCTTGGGCAAACTTTTCTCTTTTCTGGCAGCCTGACCCGGTGGATCGTATCCACCGCTGAGGCAAAATTCCCTTCGTAAGGTGAACTTTTATCTTCGGACAGTATGACCATGACCCGCAATTCATTTGTTCCAATTAATTTGTTATGATGGTTTAAGAAACAAAAAAGTTTTATTTTCCGTGGATAGAATAAAACTTTAATCGATAAAATGACAGTTCACCCCGAACAAAAAAAAAATCCCCCATACAAACTTTAAATGCATTTTAAAAATAGTTTCCGAACACCAAAAATGTTGAAATTTTGGATTTCAATTAATTTTAGGACGGAGATTTCGATTATAAAATAATCGGAACCCCTAAGAACTCAATTGGAAAATTTTAGCATGTCGTAATGCATGGACGCTCCCTTGAAGAAAAACCGGGTTTTTAAAGTCGATTTTTTCTGGCATTCGATTTGAATAGGTCTTAAGTTTGCTGGGATTCCTATGCAGATTAAACCTATTCAAATCGAACATTAAATTTGTTATGTTTTCGGTTTTCATCTGCTTTGGTCTGCTGATTTGGTATCATATCATCGACCTTTTGAAGTTCGACTTTTCACCTAGCCCTCTAAATGCCCTGTGTAAATCGAGCTGAATGTTTACATCCCAAAATGCTCATTTCGGCAACACTTCTGGTGAGTTTTTGCGTGTTTGTTGCGTGCCCGTTCCTGCTGGCTGCTGCTGCAGTCGCCGTCGCCGCAATCCGTCAAAGTTTTTCCATTCCAAATAATCGATTTCTAGCTTTCGTTCGTCGTCGTGCGGAGTAAAAATTGTTTCGTGTGGTGCCGTTTTTTATCGGAAGATTATCAAGTAAATCTCAAAGATAGTGGACATTTGGTGCGTGCAGTTTTCGAGACGAAAAGTGCGGATTTCGGTGGTGCTGTTAGTTTTGTTGGTGCTCCTCGGAAATACAGGTGAATACCTCCGGAAAGTTGTGCTCCGGATTTTCCTTCTGATTGTGTCATTGGCATCTCTGCTGCTGCTTGGCTGCGGGTCTTTCCCTATCGGTGTGTGAAGATTCGGCTGATGGAAGTGTGAGTGCGTAGCGCTGCTGGCAATAAAAATTAAATCAAAATATATACGACTTGGAAGAGTTGGCAAGTGAAAAGTGAAATCATTTGGGGGGTCTCTGCGCGAAGAAGACCCGTCCGATGGGATTTCCCTTTTGACGATGGAATCACTCTGGCGGTCAAGTTTCCCAGAGGCAGCCAATGGGTTCAATGCCGGCAGATAAATTGCGTCGTGCACCTGACCAGACAAGATTCCAGATTGTGTCAGAATGCTGCTACAAACAAAAGAATTCCAATCCCAGTGCAGCGCATTTGATTGGACGCTGAGGGGAGTGGGAGTAGCAGATAAGTAGTTTTCGAACGATTTATGATATTGATCGATACCAACACCTCACCGATATCGCTTGAAATGGAAATTGTATTTTCAGTCGATCTCTGTAAGCCATTCGGTAAGTCTAATACTGTTTTTTAAACGCTTTACTCTGGGATGATCTGCCAAAGTATGAAGAACGTAAGGAAAAAATCAATCTAACATTAAAAGGTTCATAGTAATAGTATAACATTTTTTATATAGATTACATATTGCCCCTATTCGCATTATAGTCCCATATTTGCTGATTTTCCTATTTATATGGGGCAGTTATGCGATCATAGGCAGGGAATTTTTAACGTATGGCCTTTCCACGATTTCTAAAGTATATGCAATTCTCTTTTGACATTTAAAACCATAAGTTTTAGCATATCATTAAGCAAGTCGCACAACTTCGTAGGTGATACAGTTCTGGATCCTGCTATGAGAGTTGCGTCCATTATCAATGCTAACCATTTGTGATTTATCAGCGATAACTGAAAACTAGAGGAACATTGGCAGGCTCTACGGTCTCTAGGCCTACATACACACCAAAACTATATTTTGCTCTTTTTTGTGTGTATTTCGTTAGAAATTTTACCCAAAAATATTCCAAACATAATTTCTCTTGAAATAAGTACGAATTTTCATTTTGTATTTTAAGAATCTCACAAAGACCTAGTGTTGTGCTAACCAGCACGATTTCCGGGAGAACGAAAGTTGTTAATTTGGAACTGTTGATGGACTGCAACCTAAACTGAAAAGATCAACTAAGGCTGATGCAAATATTATTTTTCTTTTATGTACGAGGCCTCTCATCGGGTACAAGAGGGGGGTGGGTGGATTACAAAAATAAATAAGGAACAAACGAAAAAAAAAAACTATTGAAAAATTACAAATTATGCCAACTATTGAAAAATACTTGCTTGTAAACATTTTTTCTATTGATAATGGAGTCATGGGCAGCCATTTTTTTGCCCCTTCAATATTCTGGGATTTTTAAAGGGGGGGGGGGATGTTAACATAAAACAAATTAAATATTATGGAGTAACCATGAAGGCACGAACTTTCTTGGATCGGTTCTGTCTCCAGCAGTTCGTCTCAAATTAGTGCAAGCTGTAATAATGTTAATGTTCACCTAATGTGACATTGTACCCGGGTCTAAGTACAACTCTCAAGGAGCAACTACATAGGTGTTTCGAGTCATCAATTTGTTTTGCATACAAAATGAATCGGTATGATACAACTGCATCCGTGCTAAGCGTAATTCTGGGGCACGATCTACCGGAAAATTACCATCGGCGAATATGCTGCTTCTTCTACCAAGCATGGAACAAGGCACACAACAAGCGAACGAAAGGAACGAAAGAGTATCCTCACATATGGAATTTCTTTTTAGAATAAACTGTCTATTGACGTCAAAGGCAAACCATCAATAGAGTCGTTCAAGCAGGCTCTGAGAACGAGAGGTTAGTTTTAAGATTCACTTTACAATCAACCGTTTTTGTAGTTTGATTAACTTTTCAACTATTGCTTTATTTTTGTATCTATTCCTAGACTTAACTAAAAGTGTAACTAATAGGTCCACGTATAATTAATAAATTACAAATAAAATTACAATAATTATAAAGACATTTCAGATACCTAACATGATGCATAAATTTCTTCAAGGAATCTAACAGTATTGAAAAATCTGGATTTTTTGTTCAACTGAATTTTGTTTTCAAGAATATATTTTCCAAAAACATAGGTGGGGAATCCCTTATCGATGCTTCCGGTCCGTCTTAGTGTTTCATGCATTATAGTGGCCAGGTGTTGTTCTAGTTTTTCCAGGTGTATCGTAAAGACGTAGTCGTTACATTCCTATAACGACTCACTGACGACCGTTTATTGCTGGCAGATACAGTGGAAAGTTTGTCTTAATACGAATCAATCGTCTTTGACAAACGAGAAAAACCGACCTCACTGATTACCTGTCTCTGAGCCAAATTTGGTATAGAGTCTTCAGTCTCCGATCAGTCGCTATTCAAATGAAGAGAATGATATTCATTCCGTGTAAGATACTACAATTCAAAAGAGCTGCGATATGTTGCATAAATAAAATAAAGAGGCTGAATTGGGTACCAGACCAAGTCCTATTGGATGGCGCCAAAAAGATGAGTGGCAGACTATAGGATTGTCAATGTCGTATGGCATAGTATGTGACTTGTCGAAAACTTTAATGCCCAACCAAAATAATAGGTAATGCGTTCTGCTCAGGCATCGGTTCAGTTCGGACGTATTGAACTTCGTTCTTCATTGTTGGGATAACTACATTGTTTTGCCGCCCATGGCGGTTATCGGCTTGCGTGGAAACACATCCAAAGTGGATTTCACTAAGTTCCCGGTTCTTCCTTCGTTTGAAGAAATTCATTCCTTTCTTCACAAAGTTGTCGGTTTACAATTAAGTGATGTTAAAGGCTTCAGATGAGCCATGCCCAAATCTGTGTGTATGTGAAGTGCGTCAACCAACAAGTTGCAGAGAACGTTGTTGACCATCACAACGAAAAGCACCAAACAGAAGTGAAAGGTGTTAAGTATACTATGCGCCTTACCTTAGACGAAGATAGTATTCAAGTGAAAATTCATGATCTTTCGGAGAGTATTTTCATCGACGAGCTTGCTGCATGTTTACGGCAGTACGGAGATGTACATTCCGTGAAGGAACTGGTTTTGGGACCATCATCCCCTTAAATCCTACGTCACAGTGTACGGCGAAGAAACTAGCCCTAGAAGTTTTTTGAAGGTATATGTGGAGAAATTTTCTTCAAGGAACTAAATAATCAAATGTAACCCCGAAAGATTTTGTGAAAGAATATCTTCAGACATTTCTAAATGAAATCAAGCAAGATTGTCTATTGAAATCCTTGGAGAAATATCGGGAGGAATCATTTAACTAATTTCTTAATAAATTCCTAGAAAACTTCCTGAAAGCCTCTCTGGAAGAATGTATAAAAGAATTCTTCAGAAAACTTTAAGAGGAATCTTCAGCGCTCCAAACAAAATTTCAAATTATCAGGGTGATTGTTTTTTTTTCTGTTCGAGGCATAACCATTGCCCATATAGCCGAGGCGATAAACGCACGGGTATTCAGCATGACCATGCTGAGGGTGACGGGTTCGATTCCCAGTCGGTCCCGGATCTTTTCGTAAAGGAAATTTCCTTGACTTCCTTGGGCATAGAGTATCTTCGTGCCTGCCACACGATATTGTACATATTGATTTATTTTAGACCGAAATCGATATGTGAAATCAAATATCTGCAACAAAAGTTCGCCGAAGTAAAAACGTCGGCATTCTAATTGAAGCGTCGCCGACACAGGCAATTCTTATGCGTCGGCGAACCTCAAATTAGAATGCCGACGCCGAACTTCGCCGAAGTGTTGACTTCCGACGTTCCAACTTTCTCTCGCATTATCAATATACACATGCAAAATGGTCATTGGCAGAGGAAGCTCTCAGTTAAAAACTGTGGAAGTGCTCATTGAACACTAAGCTGAGAAGCAGGCTTTGTCCCAGTGAGGACGTTACGCCAAGAAGAGAGAGAGAGCGAGCATAACCATTGCGACTTATATTTGATCTATTGTGGTATAACCCGTGTCCTTTGTATAGTGCATGTCGTATTACATTATCAATATTGAGAAGTTATAAAGTATAAGCTATTTTACGAGACGTATTACCGGTGGGCTGCTCATTGTTATTGTTTACATTTGATGTTTTTGTTTTTGCAAAAAGTAGCATAACATGTGATGAGCGCCAATCAGATTTTTGCTGGCAGAGATGTTCCGTTTTCTAATGTGGCACATATCAACTCCCGAGCTGCATGATGTCATTAGCAGATGAAAAAAACATCCCATGGTCTACGGATATTGATTATAGTGGTCGAATTGATGCATTATTACAGAGAAATGAACATGGTTTGTTGGATGGGCCTGTATCACATGTTATACTAGCAAAAATGTAAATAAATGTGCCCACCGGTTGGACTTCAAAACTGGTAAACACTAAAACAACAGCTAATTGGAAACGTCTCATGAAATGCCTTATTCAGTTATGTTACAGTAGTCATTTTCAACCCAATCGCAAGGAAGGGTTCTGATTGATAGGTTCCGCTATTAACATGCTGCATGCATCGGAACCCTAGCCCTTACTGTCTTAAACTAATGAACATCGAATAAAAGATTAGGAATACTAACCCATTTTTCCTTTTTTCAATATCTTTCTCGGCCACTACCAAACCGAGACCTACCACTACTATAACTTTCAACAAGGTTTAAAATGTAATAAGGACCAAAGTGTTTTCCTTTGATTACTAAATTATGCTGCTCCTCTAGTTTGAAGCAGTTAGGCACATAAGTTTGGACTAGGGTTCGGTTTGGTAGATCTTTCGCCGCAACGCTACCTAAAAAGGTGATCTACCTACGCTACGGGCTCCGTTAAAGCTCGAGCATGTTTTAAACCCCCACAATCATTCATCTATCAGCACTGGTCGCCTGACACCTTAGATTGGGGTTACCTGTTTGGTGGACTTTTACCCCCGGAACAGGTAGTCCGTAGTGCTATTCTAAGCCGGTAGCTACATGGACATTTTAGGGTGATTATAACTGGAATGTTTTCTGCTAGATTTACAAGAGGTTAAGCCAAAAGAAACATTTACTGAATATAAAATATTTTACAGATATAGTATTTTTGTCAATGAATATCAATGAATGCGAAGAAAATGTTAGAAAATAAGCTCAAGACATCCCCCAATGAGAATATTTACGAATTTTCAAATTCAAACTTTCACTAAAGTTTCAAATCCTTATTGATTTTGGTTTGCTTATTTAAATAAACTCAAATAATTTCTTAAAATAAGGTAACATGGCCTTATTTACAAACCTGCAGGTAACTTTTGATAGGACAAAAAATATCTATATGTTATGTATAAGTGTCTCAGCTTTCAATTGATGTAAAACATTTTAATATCGGGGGTTGCCAACATGGTTGAAAAAAAGTTTTGGTATAAAAATCCAAGATGGCGGCCAAAATAAAACAGTAGCTCTATCTTTCCTCTTTTCAACAACGTTTCGTTTTAAAGAAGTTTTAAAAGAAACTTTCGAGTTATAACCGTTTGAATAAGCCAACATTTGACCAAGATCGAGGGGTTCGCGAAAATGGTTGTGGTTCTAAGGGGCCGTTCATAAACCACGTAGACTTTTTGGGGGGAGGGGGGGGGGGTCTGGCCAAAGTCTACGCTCCATACAAATTTCAAAATTTTTGTATGGACAAAAGTCTACGAGGGGGGAGGGGGGGTCTGAGATTGGGTCTGAGATTGCCAAATTTTGGTCTACGTGGTTTATGAACAGCCCCTAACTAACGGGGGTTCCATTGATTTGAGTAACCAATTTTTCTTTTTTTGGCAAGGACTTTCAGAAAATCGCCACTTAAGCATTTTTTAAAGACAAGGTGTAAAAAGTGGGATGGTCTCAACGAGAGTTATCCATTATAAAATAACTAGGATATTATTTGATTATTGCTTGGGGAAGCTGTCAGAATAACTAGTTGCCCATATCGGCTAAACACGCTAGATGTGGTAGGTGTCTCCGAATAGTTTTCTTTAAAAATTTGCTACGACATACTTTTTTGTGCTTTCCTTTGTAATATTTCTTAGGAATAGTACTTCGAAGGCGTTAACATAGACAGTCTTTTTCCTCTCTGAATGTTGTCCCAGTGACCTCGGAGATATGCGATTATTGTAATATTGTTCAATTATCAAATCATCTTTCTTCCAAAAACTACAACGACCCAATACTAATTACTACACTTTTCTCAAGTTGGCGACATCGTCTTGTCCATTGTGAGTGTTGGTCCTAGTAGGGGGAAAGTTGGGAAAGGGTCCAGGTATTGGTATTAGCTGTCCTGCAGCTTCACCTGGTCACCCTACATAAAAAAATGGTCGCTTTTTAGAACTGCTTGTTCAAAATCTGGTTTTCTATTTTATTATCTTTTTATTGAATTTTAGCATAGCTAACTAGTGTATTGAAGAGTAGAGGGTGAATACAAACAAATACGGTCTGCATTTCCAAAGTAATGATGATCCATCCTTAGGTGACCTATCTTGCCCCGTCCCACCCTATGTAGTGTTCTTCAGCGTGATTTTACCTTGGTTCCTCATGCACAAGGCTGAGAATGGCTACTTTTGTGACAGCAAATAAATAGTATTGTTTAATGTTCCACTACAGCAAATACCTGTAGTCTTCTCAATCTAGGAAAACCGCTCCAATGCAATAAAAGAATAATATACGCTGTGGCCATATAGGCAGTATTTTTTTACCACGAATAGCCTTGGATCCAGGGTGTGCGTCACTTTTCCTTTTTATAAGTATGGATTAATTCCGCTATCCAATAAATATTCGGTAGAAACGAAGCGGTTTCACTATTTCCTGTCAAAAAAGCGAACTCACCGGCCAGTCAGCGACAGGCACGATTCAACCTTCACCCACAATGTTCGGCAGATTAGTCAACATCGAAAAATGATACTAACGATCTCGCCGTATCCACACCACCGGTAATAAGTTGGCCCATGTGTTTTTATTTGAACGCATCGTTGAGTCTTTTCCTCTCGAATATATTTAGCTCCCTCCTTGATGGTTCGACGGCGCAGCACCTTGAATATGTGCGTTGCGATGCGAGGGCAAACTTGAAGAGCTGACCGTTTCATCTTACCTAGTAGGTACTGGTCAGTCAGAAGTAGCGAGTCACCCTCGCCAAAACAACGTTCATCCGATTTGCTTGCGATGTTTGTTAGCATCATCATCATCATCGCAGCATCGTCTTGATGCTGGTCATTTCACATATATGTACGTGTTAGAGGTGTACCTATATATTAAAGTTAAGGCTATCTTTCTCGCCATCAAAAGTCTGATGATGTCATTAGCGAGTTGGTTCTGGGAACCTTTTGCAAACTATGGAGTTTTTTTTACCCCTTACTTGGATGTTAAGTTGAAAGGTTTTGTTGTCGCTAGCTTAAGAGATCAACATTTGAATGCTTGTGCCTCAGTCTCAGTAAATACTGGGAAGACATGCGTGCACATTAATCGATTTATGCCAAACATTGCTTTTTTGACATTTTTCTAAATGTTACAGGGCCGATATCCAATTTGTAACCAGCAAGACTATGCTGAGAATTACATGTTTGTTTGTGCTCAATAACAAAACTATATAACAAATGGTAATAGTCGTTTATTTATTTATTTATTTATTTTGTTAAAGGTCATTGAAAATCCTGCATTGATTTTGATTTATCCAGTAATTGATTTCATTTTTCACATCACTGTGAATATCAATTGACTCTTTTTCGAAGGTAGTTTGTGACATTTACCTTAAATATTCGAAAAATAGCGGGTACTCCGTGGGTTTAATGTTGGGTCTAGCCGCACAAGTTTCTCATATACTTTATTCTCAGGTTCAGCTTCTAAAATGAGCTGTAGGTTGTTCAATTAAGATATGTCGAAATGACATTTTCAGCATTGGTGCGGACACCGGTTTTAGCCATTTTAAGGAAAATTACTATTCAAAAACTTCTGAAAGCCGTCAATATATAATTTGTGGGAAAAATACTGGAACTAAAGTGATACTATTTTTTTTGCATTAAAAAAGTACTGGCCAAAATATTTGGGATAGGCAACTTTTTTTCTCTCACACAAAAGTTCAACATGCTGTAACTTTTGATTAGTGCATCAAATTAGAGGTGTGCGCCGATTTGAAATCTGTCGGCGGCGGCGTTTTGCACTTTTTTGGCCGGCGGCGGCGGCGTGATCGGCGTGACGCCGAATGAATTTTCGGCGGCGGCGGCGGCGGCGTGAAACGGCGTGGTCATAAATTTAAAATTTTTGTCAATTCCGTTAATCAATGTAAGTGTTTTATTTTTTAGTAACTCATCATTTAGAAGATGCAATGACATGCTTATAGTTACGGTTTAGTTTTTTTTTATTTTCACATGTTTTTTGAAAATTTATTGAAATAATTGTTATGGTGAACAGCTGCCCAACAAATTATCCAGAATGACCTTCTAAAGGAATTCCCGGAAGAAACTCTAGAGGAATTCCTGGTGGAATTTCTAGAGGAATTCCTGAATAAACTCCTTAAGGCGAAACTGGAAGCATTTCCTCATTTTTTTGGTTTTTGATTTTTTATTAAATAACGCAGCAATATTTTTAAAATCGGTTTTCGTGCACATGTAGAGTATGGATCAGGGTATCTGTTGATTTTTTTACGCTGTAGAAAATGTTTTTCGTTTTTGCAGAAACCATTTTTTAGTGAAATTTTGTTCAAAAATGGTTTCTGCAAAAACGAAAAACATTTTCTCTCGCGTAAAAAATTCAGAAGATACCCTGATCCATACTCTGCATGAGCACGAAAACCGATTTTGAAAATATCGCTTCGTTATTTAATAAAAAATCGAAAACCAAAAAGTGAGGGAATGGATCCAGTTTCGCCTTAAGGAATTCCCGGAGGAACTCGTAGAGGCATTCCTCTAGGTACACATAGAGAAATTCCCGGATGAACTTCTAAACGAATTTCCAAAAGAGCATCTAAAAGAATTCCCTGATAAACTCTTAGAGGAACGTTTGGGGAAACTCCTCGAAGAATTCCGGAAAGAAATCTTAGAAGAACTCTTAGAGAAATTACCGGAGGAACGCTTAGAGGAATTTCCAGAGGAATTCTTAGGGGAATTACCGGTGGAACTCATATAAGAATTCTCTGAGGAAATTCCGGGCATTCCTTGTGCAACTCCCAGAAATATTGTTAGAGCAACTAGTAAAGTAATTGCCAGATGAATTTTCGTAGGAATTTTTGGAGGAACTCGTAGAGAAATTGCCGAAGAAATTCGAAAAGGAATTCAAGGAGGAACTCGTAGAGAAATTACCAAAGGTATTCATAGATGAGTTCTCGGATGAACTCGTAATGGATTTCCCGGAAGAATTTCTAGATGAATTCCCAGCCGGATTTCTAGAGCAATTCCCAATGAAATTCCTAGAAGAATTCCCAAGAAATTCGTGAAGAAATTCCCGGAAGAACTTGTAGAGATTTCCGGATGAACTCAGATACTTCTAGAGAAATTCCTCGGAGAACACCTAGAGGAACGTTCGGGGAAATTCTTAAAGGGCTTGTGCAAGTTCCAAAAAAACTTATATAGCAACTCGTAGTGAAATTGCCTGGGGAACTTCTTCCCGGTGAAACTCGTTAAGGTGTTTCCGAAGATATTCGAACTTCCGGAAGCATTTCTAGACGAATTCCCGGAAGAACATTTAGAGAAAGTCACGGTGAAGCACTTAGTGTGATTCTCGGAAAAAAATTGGTGAGGAATTCCCGAAGGAACTCGGAAGGGAAGTAATTCCCGGAAGAATTCCTAGAGGAAACCCTAGAGAAATTCCCACAGGAACTTCTAGAGGAATGTTCGGAGAAACTTCTGGAAGAATTTCCGGGGAACTCTTAAAGAAACTCCTGGAAGAATTCCAGGAGGAACTGCTACAGAACTTGCCGGAAGAACTCCCAGAAGAATTCGCGGAGGAACTCCTAGAGGAATTACAAGAAAACTTCTGGTATTTCCAGTTTCTATTAGCTCTTAAAGGAATTCCCGTAGAAATTCGTTAAGGATTTCCCGGATGAACTCGTTGAAGAACTCGTGGAGGAATTCCCGGAGGTGCTCCTAGAGGAATTGTGTGTGTATTTGGTTTTGAAGAGGGACTTTAACCTAGTGGTCTTTCGGCCCTCTGTCCTAGAGGAATTGTCGGTTGATCTCCTAAAGGAATTCCCAGGAAAAACTTCTAGACTTCTAGATGAATTCCTGGAAGATCTCCTAAAAGAATACCTGGATCAAATCTTAGAGGAGTTTCTAGAGGAAGTACTACATAAAGTCTCAGTGAAACTTCTGTAGCAATGCCCGAAGAAACTCCGAGAGGATGTCTCGGAGGAAACCCTCGGATTTCCCACAGGACCTTTTAGAGGTTCCAGAGGAACTCTTAGCGGAATGCTTGGCGAAACTGCTGGAAGAATCATCTAAAGAGTTGTTGGAGAAATTCATCTCTTCTGGAGATCAACACGACAAAAACTTTTTTTCAGAATCACCTGTACTTTCTTCAACCTTCGGAACCCCTAGATTTTTTTAGTCATCAGTTATCTTCAGGAACCCCCGGTATCTTTGTAAACTCATTTTAATTCAAAGGACAAACTCTTTCACTTTTTTAGAACTGTTATAAATTTTACCCAAGAAAAATGGACCACCGCTGAAAACGACCTTACAAATGCTACGTATGCAGATGACTCCATTGCTTGAAATATTGTAAGGAAATAAATCAAGAAATAATTTGATTTATCAATGCGTTTTTTAGATCGGCGTAGAAAATTGGAGTTCGGCGGCGTAAGCGGCGGCGCGCCGAAAAATAATCGGCGGCGGCGGCGTGAATCAAAAATCGGCAGCGGCGCACACCTCATCAAATATTCTCGAATTTTGACTGTTTGAACTTTTTTGTGAGAGAAAAAAAGTTGCCTATCCATGGCGTTTGTTTTGGCTATATTCCTTACTTGGGGTTCTATTTTAGTCAATCGTGTTCACCAATATCTTGTTAAAGTGTCCTAATTAGAAATATACTGGTCAACATAGATATATGAGAGATAGTTTAAGGGATTTTTATAGCCATTTTGTAACCGAATTCTATGATTTTCAAAGCTGTAATCATTATAAAACATTAATTCTTTCTTTGTTGAATTATTGAAAATTGGCAAATTTTTTGGAAATAAACGGAAAAATAGTTGTAAATCAATAGTTTTTTTTATTGTTTATCAATAGTTTCATTATTGAAACAAGTAGTTGGCAGTTGGGTTCAAGGATCAGTATATTAGCCTCACTCCATTCATATTTACTCCTCTTTGCTGGAGCGAATCGAGAAAGATGCAGCAAACGGATTGTCGTGATCAAACACGCAACCCCATCACCAGTGCACAGTGGTCCACGAACCAAATTTACGAGGAAAGATGCATTGAACGCCTTCAAATGAGTTTTTAGGCAAATATGGTCTTCTACAAAGTTGTTCCTAAAAATAAGGCCCTCTTTAAAAAGTGCATGAAAATTAGGGTGGTCCATATTTTTAAAGAAATTGGTAACCATTTTTTTATTATTATTTGCAAGAATAACTGTATACATTCTTCGGGAAAGTTTTAGATCTATCAATTTTGAGCAAGTTTGCTGAAGACACTTTTTATGTAGCTTTAACCCTTATGTGACCGACAGGGTACCCGGGTACCCAGCACCCATTTAAAATACACGGTGTAGAAAACAGCAAAAAGTTTGTCGGACACATTACGGTTAAATTTTACCGATCTAGAGGTATTTTTCTGAATAAGCTTAGGGTGGTTCAAGAAAACCCGGTTTTCTGGCGTAAATTTTTTCAGTTTCGATTTTTCATAAAAGTCGCCCAAGAAACACTTGTGGAGCATTTGAAGACGCGTCGTGCGCTGAGATGGTCGTTATCTCTTTTGGTTCAAAAGTTACATGTATTTTTCTTAAAAAAATCATAGTTTTTTAAAAAGGTGTTATGACGGGTTGGGGCAAACATAAAACATATCTTTTACCCGCATTCAAAAGAAGAAATGTTGTTATAAAACATATCAAAAAATTAGAGAGTTGTTATTTTTGTAACTCAAGTGAAAAATACTTGAAAAGTGCCTATTTTTTCTAGAAAATCATCAATATCTTTTGAATAGAATCGATTTTGAACGGAACCGGTTTTTCTTGAACCACCCTAAGCTTATTCAGAAAAATACCTCCAGATCGGTCAATTTTGAAGCTACATAAAAAGTGTCTTCAGCAAACTTGCTCAAAATTGATAGATCTACAACTATCCCGAAGAATGAGGTATATAGTTATTCTAGCAAATAATTTGGTTCCTAATTTCTTTGAAAATTTAGACCACCATATTTTTCATGTATATTGAAAAGAGGGCCTTATTTTTAGGAACAACTTTATAGAAGACAATATTAATCTAGAAAATCATTTGAAGGCGCTCAATGCATCTTTCCTCGTAAATCTGTTTCGTGGACCATTGTGCAGTGGGAAGCGATGTACAAATTGCTTGACATGGATATTCGTTGACGTTCGTCGCAGTTTAGATCGCAAGCGAATTAATGAATGGCCAATGGTGAAGAATGCTGGTGAGCGATCGAAGCGGCCGTTATCATAACTAGAAGAGAATTTATGCATGTAATGCATACATTTGTAGTGTATTGTTGTTGAAATACTAGATTAGCTAAGAAAATAACTCCAAAACATCAAAAAATCGTATGCACAATATCAATCGTATCACTCACGAATCGCATCACCGCTCGATCGCTTGCAATGCGAATGTGGGGGAGCGGACCTGGTGTGGTGTGGTTGTTAGAACACTTGACTATCACTGATCGGGATTGATCACCGTGGAATTTTACTAATTTATGTGGGTTGACTATCACGCCGAGGACCTGGGATCGAATCCCACTCCCGACATACTCACACAATGTGGGTTCTTCCTTCGGAAGGGAAGTAAATCGTGGGTCTCGAGATGAACTAGCCTAGGTTTAAAAATCCCAGTAATATAGACAAAAAAAAGCGATGCGAATGTGGACGAATGAGTAATTTCCAAGTGTAGCTTGGAGCGATCGCGCTGTTGTATTTTGTACAACACATTGAAAAAATCTCGCTTTTTGTACTCAGCATTAGTGTGGTGCTGACGCAGGTAGTCAACCGCGCGAGTTACGGAAGGTTAATCAAAAAAGTAGTTTCGACGATTTAAATTACAACAGGCTACATAACGCAAACTGTAGAGGGAGTTATAAGCTTTCATGATACATATAAAACATACATCGATAATTCTACACTCGCCATTTAGATGTTAATGTTCTATTGGAATCACATTTTGATTTTGGCAATGCCCTCGATACTTTGACTAGTACTATAGTCGAAGCTAAAAACGCGTCAATACCAAAGTGTGAAGTCAAATTCCAACGAACTCGAGATCTTGCTTTGAAAGTTATTTGGAAAGATCGTCAGAAGGAATAAGAAACAAAAAATTTGCAAATAATGTTTCTAAATTAAACCCCGGCTCTAAGCCGTTTTAAAAATTGGTAAATATTTTGAGAAAGCCTCAGAAGCCTATTCCTGCGCTGAAAGAGGATAACAAAATATTATTAACTAATTCTGAAAAGCACAAAAACTTGCCAAATAGTTTGAAAGTGCGCATAATTATTTCAGTATAGGTCTCATTAGTCCACTTGAACGTCTCACGGTGTCAAAATTTTGATTATTATAGAACTTTCATGTACCTCGGATTTTTCTTCATAGAATGTTAGAATTTCGGCTATAATGTATAAAGGCAAAATTTGAAAATATTCTATCGGGGAAAATTTGAGTTAGCTGAGTTTTTGGCTATTTTCCATACTAAAAATCAATAATTACTATTTTAGCCCAAAAACGTCCCATACAAAATGTATGGAAAAAAATTCGCCGATGAAATATTTTCTAGTTTTCCGATTTTGAATACATAGCCCAAATACTGATCATTTTCGAAGAAAAATCCGAGGTACATGAAAGTTCGATAATAATCGAAGTTTTGACACCGTGCGTCTGGTTGATCGCGAATTCGAAAACATTCTCAATCATGAGAACATTTTTGATAATTCATTGGGACTGATTTGGACGAAGTGAGATCTATTATTAGGAGGTTTAAGAATATGAAAGCTCCGGGAGATGACGAAATTTTCTATATTCTTATCAAACAGGTTCCAAAAAGTTGCTTATCATTTTGGGTTAATATATTTAACAAATGTTTTCAGTTGGCATACCTACTTTCCTGAAAAATTGAAAATGCTTAAGTTGTTCCTATTTTGAAGCCTGATGAAAATCCTGCCGAAGCTTCTAGTTATCGTCCCAATAAATCTGAAGGTTGTTCCAGTGGGGTAGCCCTACTTGACATAGGGAATCGCGTCACTTGGGCGGTGGCTTCTATATTCGTCTGTTTGCCACTATAACTCAGTCAAATTTGAACCAATTGACACATTTTTTGGAATGCAGTGAGATAGGTATAGTATCTACCCGTGTACAACATTTCAAGTCAATTGGTTCAAAATTGACTGAGTTATAGTGGCAAACAGACGAATATAGAAGCCACCGCTCAAGTGGCGCGATACCCTAGAAACAGTATTTGGTAGTGTTTGGCACGAAGGCTTAATCGTCAGAATTTAAAAATTTTACCTTTCCACTATATATTATTAAAATAATCTAAAATTATTTATCCGATCGAACACTTAATGGTAAGCTATCGAAACTCCAAGTCTAATAGATTACCTGTTAAAGCTGGTGTTCCACAAGGCAGCATACTGGGACCAATATTATACAATATTTTTACCTCTGACTTAACTGCTTTGCCTCAGGGATGTCAAAAATCATTATTTGCAGATGCCACGGGCATCTTAGGCAAGGGGTGTAGTTTGCGTGTCATTTGTAGTAGATTGCAAAAAAGTTTAGATATTTTTTCTTCTTATTTGCAAAAATAGAAGATTTCTCCAAATGCTTCCTAAACTCAACCTATCATATTTCCACATAAGCCAAGAGCTCTTTATTTGAAACCCTCAAGTGGACATGTTGTCACTATGAGGGGAACTCCAATAAATTGGTCAAATGAATTTGAGTATCTAGGACTCTTACTAGATAAAAACTTAATTAAAAAAAAACACATAGAAACATAAAGTATTCAAATTATGTGCAATAAATACGTTAAGTGTTTATACCCAAATCAAAACTTTGTCGCATAAACTTATTTTTGATTTAAAAAAAACAAATTTACAGACCGGCCATGTTGTACGCTATCCCAATATGGTTGCGTTGTTGCAATACCAGAAAGAAGCAATTTCAGAGGATTAGGAATAAACTTTTAAAAATGATTTTTAAGTTGCCTCCCTGGTATAGCGCTAATGAGTTGCATCAAATTTCCAATATTGAAACATTGGAACAGATGTCAACAAAAATCATAGCAAATTTTCGTCAAAAATCGTTGCAATCTTGCATTGCTACGATTAGCTCTTTATATGTTTAGTTTAAGTTAACTTAGAATTAGGGTAAGTTAAAAAAATGTGTTTCTGACACGCAGGTGTCATGAAGCCTGTAAAAACATAATTGCTTTAGCAAAGCAAATGAAATGTAATATGTTATTAATAAATATTAATAAAAGTTCAATTTTTCAATATACAGAACACCTAGATTAAGTGTCTATGAATATAATAATTGAATGAGATACTAGATAGCCTAGTGGTTAAGGCTATGGATCGCCAATCCGGGGACGGCGGGTTCGATTCCCGTTACTGTCGGGACAATTTTCTCGACTCCCTGGGCATAGTGTATCATTGTACTTGCCTCACAATATATGTACAAATGCATGCAATGGCATGCAAAGAAAGCCCTTCAATTAATAACTGTGGAAGTGCTCAAAGAACACTAAGTTGAAGCGAGGCAGGCCAAGTCCCAGTGGGGACGTAGAGCCATAAAGAAGAAGAACTAATAAAGATCATAAAAAAATGCCGCATTTTGCGCAACATTAAACTGTCTAAGGAAATAATGTGATCTTTAGTCAACTATTGCATTACAATAATTCATATAACTGTAGTCAAATTTTTGATTGGTGTTGTTGAGTCTGCTAAAGCAATACCCAAACATAATTGAACATCATCAAGGAACAAAAAAGCGTTACTCTATTACCATTTTTGCTCCTCACCCAATTCACTAAAAAACGGTTCATCAAAGCTACAAATAATGAGTAAATATAATAACAATGAATGTGTCAGCAGTGCCGTGGCTGCCGTCGCGCGCTGTTTTTACTGACTTTTTGAACAACTATTTATGGCTAACGTCCCGCCTTCGAAAGCATGTGTTTCGAATAAATTAGCGAGATGCTCCATAACCCGGTTCAAAATCAAACAAAACAAAACGCCCCGGGCAGCACACGTCACTTCACTTTCTCGGATCTGGTTTACTCTAGGCTAGGAATAGTAAGTCTGTCGCACTGGAATTGATTTTGGGTGCTTAGGCTGAAACCAAATCGCTTAGGAATTCGATATTTTAGGCACCGATTTACATTCAATAGGAGTTTTTGCATACAAAGTGAATGCACTTTTGGTCCACTCGAAAACGAATTCAACGATTTTTTTTGGAAGCGACACATGACAGGCATACACAAGTCTGCCATAATTCGGGTGGATCAATCATGTGGACAAATATTTCCACCGTTTGACCGACGACAACTTGAGCATCTTCAATTTGGTGCTAACGAAAAGCGAGACATCCATCGATGAAACCTGTTTTGCCGGGCCACTACCCTCGTTTTGCACCCTGATGGTGTATTGGGTGGCTGCTATTCCGCTGTTCGATTGTTAACCATTTATTGATGACTAATCCACTTATGGTGACAATATCTTTTTTACTATGATTATTTACTCAATAACCGTCTTCTAAGGGTTAGTGAGACACCACGTAACATTGAAACTTCCGACGCATTCTACGCAAAATGACTGGAAATATTTGAATTTTGAACATGATCAATCTGCAATTTAAATCGGGTACCGACTTTGGTCAGTCAAAAGAAAATCATTTTTCTATAAATTATCAACTTGTACGTGGGTCCCATACAGCCCGTGAGAGAGCACAGGATGAACAATATTGTGTTAATTGGTAATATAGTTGATTTGCTATGCGAAAAGGTTCTTCTTCTTCTTCTTCTTGGCGTAACGTCCTCACTGGGACAAAGCCTGCTTCTCAGCTTAGTGTTCTATGAGCACTTCCACAGTTATTAACTGAGAGCTTCCTCTGCCAATGACCATTTTGCATGCGTATATCGTGTGGCAGGCACGAAGATACTCTATGCCCAAGGAAGTCAAGGAAATTTCCTTTACGAAAAGATCCTGGACCGACTGGGAATCGAACCTGTCACCCTCAGCATGGTCATGCTGAATACCCGTGCGTTTACCGCCTCGGCCATATGCGAAAAGGTTATCATTCAGTGTTTCTCAAACTATGAGTCGCGACCCACTAATGGTAGGATATGAATAATACATCGCTTTCCAAGGGATATCGATTCAGTAAAAAAAAAATGGGCTGTGGGCTTATTTTTGAGAACCCTTGTACACTACTTTGCAGGGCGATTGATATGCAGCTAAAATGACTTGATATCACAAGATATTTTTTGATGTGTAGAAAATTCCAAAATAAATCTAAATTTCCTAATTGAATTCTTGAATCTTCCGTTTTTCTACGTTTTGTCCCTCTCACAAACCCACCATGTTCTAACTCTCATATTTACGACATGACAGCGGAAGTATTACAGTCATTGCACAATTATGGGTCACTCTATCACAATTATCAGTCAGTCAGTTCTCCATGCTATTCAAATGGAATTGGCATATGATTGTGCTATGACTGTAACCTACTCATATTAAAATATCGCAAAAATCAATCGTTTAGTAACAGTATGTGGTACTAACTCTTTTACGCTGTAAATATAAGTGTTAGAATATGGCGTCTTTGGGACGATTCAAATATTACGTCCATCATTTTTCGGGGATTTTAGACCCCCCCTCCCCCCTCTGTCACGCTTTTTCGTATACCTAACATATGGAGTGTCACTTTCTCAGACCCCCCCTCCCCCCTAAATGATGGACGTCATATTTGAATGACCCCTTTGGTGATTTTTGTAGGAAAAACACTTCCCTACAAGTTTGCTGAACTTCACATTGTAATCACTCAAAGGGGTTTTTCCCTCTTTCTAAATTTTGGTTAAAAATAAAAACTAACCAACTAACTAACTTCACATTGTAGTATGTAATAAACTTCTGAACTAAGTTGAACGATTGTCAGGTGAGTGATAGCAACCTTGAGGGGAAAGGTAATGAAATAGGAAAGAGTACCCTTAAAGAGGGAATTAACGCATAAGCATAACTAGAGCTCATAGTCCATACCATAGCTTGTGACGCTTTGTGATTTTCAGTATGACATCAAACGGCACGTTATTGAAAACATCCTTTAAAATTCAAGAAACCAGTCAAATCAGAATTACGTTTGGTCGAGTGCTTTCTTGAAAAGGTATGCTACTTTGTATAAAAGATGAGATGTGGATATCCCAAATTGAGAGGCATGTGAGACATGTTAACTAGACGAACATCACGGAGGTGATAATAGACGATGCGTTT
This sequence comes from Aedes albopictus, assembly GCF_035046485.1. NCBI lineage: Eukaryota > Metazoa > Arthropoda > Insecta > Diptera > Culicidae > Aedes > Aedes albopictus. The sequence goes on from NC_085137.1 coordinate 289,906,645, forward strand.
TAATCATTTTGGAACAGTGGTGCTCAAATTGCGGCCCGTGAAGCTCTTAATACTTGAGCTACTTCAGATGATATAATTATCATAGCAAAACTGTCAAAAATCAGCGGAAAGATGCTGAAAACAAGCGCAATTGTGCACATGTGCAGTTTAATGGGATAGGGAATCGCGCCACTTGGGCGGTGGCTTCTATTTTCGTCTGTTTTCCACTACAGTCAAGTTTTTTTTTACGCGGGGGATACGTACCGCGTAAAAAAAAACTCAGTTCAAAATCCAAAAAACCGCGTAAAAAAAGTCTCACCATTTCTCGACGAATCATGCAAAAATAAGACGATGAATTTTTTTTTTGTATGGAGTTTTCATTTACGCGGCCGCGTAAATGAAAACCGCGTAAAAAAAAACCTGACTGTATAACTCAGTCAAATTTGAACCAATTGACACAATTTTTGGAATGCAGTGAGATAGGTATAGTATCTACCCGTGTACAACATTTCAAGTCAATTGGTTCAAAATTGACTGAGTTATAGTGGAAAACAGACGAATATAGAAGCCACCGCCCAAGTAGCGCGATACCCTACTAGAAGATTATTTTAAATCAACATCGATAAAACTCTAGCCAAAGCAGCATTATTCGCATTCCTTCAACCATAACTTCAGGGAAATTACAATCCTGCTAGTTGGCACATCTTGGTGAAGGGTTTGAAGTATATTTTTAGGAATTATTCCAAGACTGTAACACGTAACACGCTCACAGACTTTACGTAAGTTGAAGACACGTTCTACCGTGACGTTACAACGGTTCGACGCATGCATGCATGGACAGATTTTCCATTATAACTCATAAAAAAACGATTGGAAACCTCATTATTTTTTTTCCATATTCAGATTCTTTGTAAAATTTTCAATATTTTTGACCTATTGAACCTTTAGTTTTCATTAGAAAAACCTGTTTCAAATGCGTATTAGTAGCGTGACGTAACAACGCGCTAGAATTCGATGTCTTCTACCGAAACAACTTTGAAAATATGGTCGGATTTTCATGTTATTCCGAAAAAAAAAACCACCATTGAAATTGGTTTGCTCTTCAATTCAGTTCAATTCAATAGGAGGCAATCAGTGAAGTACTAGATTGAAAGTAGTGAGCTGGATTTTTGTATGGTGAGATGATCAATTCTCCATTTCTGCAATGAAATCGTACAAACAGCGTGGGTTATATGATTTATTGACTAATTTGATGCTGTTTGAGCAAAAGTTTGGAAAACTGTGTTGTTGAAGTTGCAGGAAATAATACAACAGCACAGTTATTCAAACTTTTGCTCAAATAGCATCAAATTAGTCAATAAATCATATAACCTACGCTGTTTGCACCATTTCATTGCAGAAATGGAGAATAGGAAGCAATCAGTGAAGTACTAGATTGAAAGTAGTGAGCTGGATTTTTGTATGGATGATCAGTTCTCCATTACTGTAATGAAATGGTATAAACAGCGTGGGTTATATGATTTCTTGACTAATTTGATGCTATTTGAGCAAAAGTTTGGGTAACTGTGTTGTTTTATTATTTATTTCTTGCAACTTCAACAACACAGTTACCCAAACTTTTGCTCAAACAGCATTAGATTAGGCAAGAAACCATATAACCCACGCTGTTTGCGCCATTTCATTGCAGAAATGGAGAACTGATCATCTCACCATACAAAAATCCAGCTCACTACTTTCAATTTAGTACTTCACTGATTGCGTCCTATTGATTATCTCACCATACAAAAATCCAGCTCACTACTTTCAATCTAGTACTTCACTGATTGCCTCCTATTAATTCAATGAAACATATACTTTTTTGACCCGACTTTGGACAATCGACTTTTACATTTCGTGATGTTAGAACACCCGTTTACTTTCATAAAGGGTTGTGTTCGCGTTGTAACGCCACGAAAATGCACAACTCTTCTAAGTTTGTATGAGAATTACTATGGGAAAAGGATGTTTTTCATTCAATGGGGCACGTTCGGTGTAGTACTAGATTTGTAGTAATGAGCTGAATTTTAGTATAGTGAGAAGGTCAGTTCTCTGTTTCTGCAATGAAATGGTACAAAAAGCGTGGGTATTATGATTCCTTGCCTAATTTGATGCTGATTGAGCAAAACTTTGGATAACTATGTTGCTTATGTTGTAAGAAATTGGGAAAACAACAACATTTGCACAAAGTTTTGCTCAAACAGCATCCAATTTGGCAAGGAATCATAATACCCACGCTTTTTGCACCTTTTCACTGCAGAAACGGAGAATTGACCTTCTTACCATACTAAAATTCAGCTCATTACTACAGATCTAGTACTTCACTGATCTGTCCCATTGACCGTAGCATTTTCGCAAGTGCCCTAGAGTGTTAGTTGACCCTTGGAACTCTATCACTAGACTGCTCTATCAGCTACAACTTTACCGAAGACCACATTCAAATCGGACGCCTCATTAATTAGTTATCGATTTTTATCCAACTGCAGAAAGTTTACCAATGATCGTTCAGCTTTCCAGCAGGCAACATTGCTGCACATGGCATCAAAGATACATACATAAATCAAGGCTCTATGTTTCAAGACTAATTGCAGTGATGCCCATCGAATAGTGTAATTATCATGATCAACGATTTTCATTCTGGATAAAAATCAATAACTAATTAAAGAGGCATCCGATTTGAATGTGGTCTTCGGCAAAATTGTAGCTGATAAAGTAGTTTAAGAGTACCAAGGGTCAACTAACACTCTAGGGCACTTGGGGAAATGCTACGGTAAATTGAATGAAAAACGTCCTTCTCCCATAGTAATTCCCATACAAACTTTGAAGGGCTTGTGCACTCTCAATTTTCAACCCAATCAACTCATTTTTTGGGAGAAAGCTATAAATCTGGTTACGAATCGAATAAGCGGTGTGGGGCAAAAACGATTTTTTGATCCACGCTACCTACTGTGAAATACTGCTTTAGTTTTAATGCTTGAATCTTTTTATCTTTGATTGAAATAACATAAAACGGATAAAACATCTGAAATCTTCGAGTGGTGTATGATGTTGTAAGAATCATTCTATATTTTTAAATATATTTTTTATACTAGAAGTAAGTTTTATGTAATTGTAAGATTGTAAAACACTGAAATCAATCATTGAAATTTATTTTAAAATCGTGGACAAACATTGTTTCCATTATTACTCAGTTTTGTCGTTAATCTCAATCTGCACCAAGATCTGCACTAACTATTTAAAATATTGTTTAGTTGTTTTTTCCCAAAACTTTTTTAGGTTTAGGTCAGTGAAGGCGATCGCGTTTGATTATTCGTGTTTAAAACTAGGTTTAATATGTCTTGACATTTTTTTAGTAGGACGCATTTAGTGAAGTACTAGATTGAAAGTAGTGAGCTGGATTTTTGCATGGTGGAGATAATCAATTCTCTATTTCTGCAATGAAATGGTGCAAACAGCGAGGATATTGTGATTTATTGCATAATTTGATGTTGTTTGATCAACAGTTTGGGTAACTGTATTGTTGAAGTTGCAAGAAATAAATAATACAACAAAACAGTTATCAAAATGTTTGCTCAAACAGCATCAAATTAGTCAAGCAATCATAATACCCACTCTGTTTGCACAATTTAATTGCAGAAAGGGAGAATTGATCATCTCACCATACACAAATCCAGCTCACTACTTTCAATCTCGTAGGGGTAGGCGGGGCATTATGGACACCCGGGGCAGAATGGACACCCTCAATATTTTGAAATATGCGAACTTTTTTGAACTTTTAATGAATGGAGAATATAGTCCATTTGTCTAAAACGTAGTTTCAGGAAAGAAACATTCGAAATTAAAATTATACTTGATTTTACACGAAAATGTTGCGTCATCCGTTTTTTGTGCATGGAAATTATAATTTTCACACCATCTAAAATAAGATTTAGTGATTAATTTATTGCAGGTCGATTAAAACCTGATATTTCTAGAACACATGCAAGTAGTTTTGCTGTATCTACATGCTTAACATGTTTATATTTTTTCTTTATTATATCAAAAATCAAGTTTGGAAATATCTTCTGCTGCCGGGGCAAAATGGACACTCACCTTTTTGAAAGAAGCGGCAAGGGAAGATATAAGCTAAATCACAAACCAACCAAATTCTTCTATTTCGGTACATTTCCGGTTAAATGTTCACTATAGTAGACATAGGGTGAAACAAATTGGTCAAAAAACGACAGCAGTGGAAAATAGTTGTTCTAGGCACAGCTGTACATGCCGACAAAAACGAAGCTTTATCCAAAACAGCCTGAATTTAAATTAACTGAACAAAAATGAACTACTTCGGCGTATTATTCAACCAAAATAGTTGTTTTGTAATGAAATGACTTTATAGGTGTAAATAATGTACGAAATTCGTAAAAGTCTCATGGTGTCCATATTGCCCCATGGGGGTGTCCACAAAGTCCAAATAAAGTCGTAGCACTCGGGCTCAGACTGGGTACCAACTCTAGTACTGCATTTGGTCCCCGGTACCCAAGTTTGACATTTGACTGATTACCTCATTTTTATTAAACTTGTTCCTTAGTAACCTATGACAACCAACGTAGATATCAACACTGAATGCAACATGTCAAACTCTTGCGTTATCTCAACTCTCGAAAGACTCTTATGCTAGGTATAATCTGAGCTCTCTGGTGCTGTTTACAAGGGACGACTAGTTTGAGCTTCAGAGGATCAGCTCTCGATGTCTAGCTCCCAATACGGTTTAATTCCACGAATCAGAAGTGCAAACGAGCGGGATTACTTTTTCTCATTAATTTATCAATAAACATATCTAGGATGTGTTCATGTTGTTTTTTTTTATAATTTTTATCAATGTACATTTTAACTTTTTAAGCTAATTCTACAACATTGTAAAGAGTGTTTTTCCGGCCGGCAACCCTTGGATAAGCAAGAACAGGGCCCCGTCCGGACGTTGGGTCTATAGGAATGGCGACGTTGGAGATCGGAGCGGTGGCATCGTTAGGCGGGTAAACGGGGTGACGAGGTGGTAGGTCGGTGGGGCATATCTCATTGGGTTCGCAGCGAGCTAGATACACTCGTTACACTGTTTGGCCTGGGGGTGGGGGCTCGAATTGGGCGACGGACTTTTCGACTGAGGGCGCGAGATGACGTCCTGCCCAAAGTTCTCATAATTGACGACGACGAGGACTCGTTACTAAAGTTGCACAACGAGGGCTGATAAAGGATGTTTCCAATCTTCTAACAATAACTTCCGTTTCCTAAAATAAAATAAATGTTAAATTGATTGAAGAACATTATCACTCAAAACGTTATCCACCGGAGTCTGATTTTTTCTTGTTTATATATATTTGTTCAAACAGTAGTTACTCATAGCAACATTAGCGGAGTACTAGATATTCAATTTGCAGAAGAGCGCAAGGTAACATTATACGCAGGTATTACATTTTTTTGGTCTAGTACTTCATGAGCCCCGAAATTTCACACCAATGTATGAAGGTTGAACGACTTTATTTGGACTTTGGTGTCCATTCTGCCCCGTATGCTTGAAGACGGTCATGAAAAACTAACATTTTTCGTAACATTTTTTGAAGTGGATAAATCATTTTTCTTCGTGAGCATTCTTATGCAATAGATGCTAAATAGACTTTAAAAGGATACATGTATCAAAAAACTAAACTTTTTTGACATCTTGCCAGGTAAAGTGATGATGATGATGATGATGATTGAAGTGTACCCACCATCAGCGCAAGGATTACCTATGGCTGCAGAATCACTCCGGGAGGGAATGATCTACCTGATGGTTTGTTGTAGCAGGGTGAGTTAAAATTCCTGAATTCCTTCGGTAGTCAACATAAAGTTGCTAACTCATGACAAAAGACTGGCTACTCCACGAACTTAAGTCCGGGCATCAGTTCATTTAACTCCCTTAGGCTACCCCCCGTGTGTGTGTAAACCCAGTCATATAAATATGGAAATTGTAATATATTATAATACAAAAACAACGGAAAATTAAATAAGATAAATCTCAATAGGAGGCAATCAGTGAAGTACTAGATTGAAAGTAGTGAGCTGGATTTTTGTATGGTGAGATATCAATTCTCCATTTCTGCAATAAAATGGTGCAAACAGCGTGGGTATTATGATTTCTTGACTAATTTGATGCTGTTTGAGCAAAAGTTTTGATAACTGTGTTATTGAAGTTGCATGAAATTAATAATACAACAACAAAGTTACCCAAACTTTTGCTCAATCAGCATCAAATTAGCCAAGAAATCATATAACCCACGCTGTTTGCACCATTTTATTGCAGAAATGGAGAATTGATCATCTCACCATACAAAAATCCAGCTCACTACTTTCAATCTAGTACATCACTGATTGCTTCCTATTGATATCTCTACCCAAGTAACACAAAAATCATTTTTTGAAATCAAAATTTAAAGAGATATTATAACTGTAATATAAGTGTTTCAGCAAAGAATAATAATTATTTTATTCTTTGGTATCAGCATCAGGAAACATATGTAGGCGTTAAGAATGTTGGCCGATTACAAACAGCAAAAACAAATCATAGTCTGCACGAAGTAATGAATGAGTAAATTTTACTAATCTATAACAAAACCGGAGCATCATGAAAATCAATCATGAAAGCAGTAGTGTTGTTATTTTATGACAGCGCCTAATTCAAGTTTGCCGAATAATTGCAAAATTCAACATAGATTAATACATAATGTTTGGTCCATATTTGCGTTGCCAGTGGTCAGAAAGATCACCGACGCGGACTACATTGTGGAGATAGATTTGCATTAGCAATAAAATTTGTGCAGGAAAAGTTTGTTATGGGCAAGTTGTTATTGAATTTCAGGACGCCCAGGACGCCATTCGAAATTCCGTGTACGGCCGAACAATGGCCATTCTTAAATAGCTTGTTATGTTACTTGGGTAGTAAGTTCTTATTCAGAAATTATTTATTTGAAATACTGGATTGATCTCACCAAAATGTATAGTTGGACTCCACCGCACATCTCATCCGCATATTGTTTTGGCAGCAACCTTCGTGCAACAGAACCACCGAACCAATGGGACAATGTAGCTTCAGTTTCTCAGCGCTGCAGTTCCCACGCTTCCCCTGTTGGTTATCCGGAGCAATATTCGTGTTGCGTTGAACCTTTCGTCCCTCGTCGATATTTTTTTATTCGCCCGACATATCGGCAAAAGAAATTTTCACTTAATTTGACGCGAGCAACTTTCTGCACGTCCGTCACTTTCCACAGCACACTACGACTCCTTTTTGACATCTTGCCAGGTAAAGTTGGCAAAAACCTTAGGGTGTCCATAATGCCCCGCCTACCCCTACTTCACCGATTGCTTCCTATTAGGATTATCTGGATTTCGGGATACTTCGGGAACCATACAATAAAAATTACAGATTTCTAGATTGTTTTTCTTGGCCGGGAGACAACACCCTCTTCCTCTTTTATTCTTTTAGATCTAGTGCATTCATACCAGTTCCGATCAGGTGCAACCAGAGGAGACCATGGGCTTGTCGCTGTCAATACAAAGACGTGAAACATGTACGTTAGATAGCCTTACTTTACGTTTTCAGATCCCGGATAATTTTCCGTAATCGTGTGCCCAAAACCGCATCAACTCTATAATATTCAATAGAATGTTGAAGCCAGAGTACCACATGTTTCGCCTACACACATGTCAGAGATGATGACAACCATTTATTCTACCTATTAATATTGGCACATTCATCGTCGCAGCAGCAGCACAGCAGCGTGATGATGTTGATGCCAAACTTTGTGGTATGATTACGTTCCGTATATCCACCTATAGACATGTGTTCGATAGAGATTATTATTTTATGGGCATGTGAATTCACACACCAAATTATTTTCGATACCACCATTCAATTCGACATAGGCAGCTTCGGCCACCGTCTAATTGTGGTGGTCGATTGATTCGATTGAACCTGTCTGGCCGATGGAGCTCCAGCGCGCTCCAAGTTGGGGAGGGCGGACAGAACAGAAAGGGGTGTTTGATGATGGATTCAACGTTGAACTTGAAGCGAACGTGCGCACGTGTAACTGCTTAAATATGAGCGGAATGTGTGGTAAACTGCAATTTGAAAGGCGGAAGCGAACTTGAAATAAATAGATATTTAACATCTATCGTGATGATTTTGCTCAACTGATATCGCTTGAAGTAATTCAAATGTGTAAAAAACTGCTAACTGAAGCTTTATTGCTTGCATTCATCCACTGGTGTCCACAGGTTTGCCTTTTACCCGACATACCCCTACATTTAGGTGATATGATGTCGTGATGAAAAGCCATCAATGCAGGCTAAGGACGATCTTTGGCGGTTTGCAGGATTGCGGTGTGTAGCGGAGAAGGATGAACCACGTGCTCACTGAATTCTTCGGCAAACCCAGCATCTATAAGGTGGCCATAGCCAGAACGATACGGTGGTGGGCATGGCATACTGCAAGAATGCCAGACAACCAGCCTGAAAGATGGGTGTTCGCCACAGATCTGGTTGGTACAAAAACCGCACGAATCGCAGACAGCTGGAGAAGGTTTTACGAATATGCTCTTCATGCCGCAAAAGTCGGTGAACCATTGGTGGGCGCTCTTCGCCATCATCATTTACCCCATACAATCAGATTTAGACCGTTTCAAGCTATATTTATGGTCGCGGAAAAGCAGTGGGCCCGGTGTTGAACTATGGCTTGTGGCTATCTACCAGTACGTTCGCGTTCATCGTATCGGACGCCGGCGATCACCACGCGACGTTAGGCTTAGATATGTGTGGTTGAGTTTGATGTGATTCGAAGATTAATTATTATTGTTGGCGGCAGCGGACCGCATTGTCGCACCGAAAATTTCCCCTCCGCGTAGTGAAATCCGAACGCAATTGACCAACCATTATTGCAATTTTTAAAACTGTGTCACGGTGTCACACTCGGTTTTCGTTTGTCGAGGGGCGGCGCCGCGCCGAGGCGGTGGATATTGTGATTATTGTTTTCAATATTGTACTTTTTGTCCCTGACGGAAGGCCGTACAGATCAGCGATCGTGATGCGTTGACATCTCCTATAATGGAACTACCGTAGGATAGTGACAAATATGGATGTGCGATGTTAATGCAGCAATAAGCGAGGGTGGTTGTTCGAATGGGGATGCAAATTGGAGACATATGTGCAACGCTAATATGGTGACTTGTGATTCTGCGAAAAAATGTTTGTAGCAAACTGTATTTGTTTCATTCGTCATTTATTTAGCATTACATTACAATCATAATAAAATTGAATCAACAATTCTTCGCCACAACTTTCGGTTCGTGACTGCAGTCCTCCATCCTCGGCCGCGTCTTACATTTGGCGGATCGTTCTGTACCTGGTCCGCCCACCTTGCACGCTGTCCTCCAGGTCTTTCTGTACCATCCGGAATCTCTTGCAAACACTAGCTTTGCAGGGCTGTTGTTCGGCATTCTCATAACATTTCCCGCCCTTCGTATCCTTCCAGTTTTTACCACCTTCCGGATGCTAGGTTCGCTGTAGAGTGTAGTAAGGTCGTGGTTCATTCTTCGCCGCCACACACCGTTCTCCTTATGGGCAAAACTACCGGGATTGCCAGGCATCCTCTTAGAATTTGAATGTATTGCTGTGAGATATGGGGCGATGAATGATGAATGGATGAACTAGGGAATCGCGCCACTTGGGCGGTGGCTTCTATATTCGTCTGTTTTCCACTACAACTCAGTCAAATTTAAACCAACTGACACAACTTTTGGAATGTGGTGAGATAGATATAGTATCTATCCATGTACAACATTTCAAGTCAATTGGTTCAAAATTAACTGAGTTATAGTGGAAAACAGACGAATATAGAAGCCACCGCCCAAGTGGCGCGATACCCTAGTTTGTTTTAGTTCACTTCCTGAAAAAAAATTCCGTTTCGTCCATGGTTCTCTTGCGCACCGGCAAAGGTGGCTCCAAGCACCCGCCGTTGAGCCCATAGTAGGCCCGACTTTCACTGATGATGCGACTTACAGGGTGGCCACCGAACCGGGAAAAACGGGAAAACCGGGAAAAAGACGGGAATTCGGAACGACCGGGAAAAAAGCGGGAAAAAGCCGGGAATTTGGAATGATTACCGGGAAAATTGTTGTTAAGAGTAACTTGATGTGCATATTTGAATGTTTACACCTCATCGATTATCTTCAAAATCAAAGCCAAACCAAAATACTCCTGGGATACTTCTACGAAATCCCAAGGAATTCACCTGTGCAATCACTTGGAATTTCAGAACTTGGGATTCTTCAAGAAGTTTCTTCTAGAATTCCTCGAGGTTTTTGTACCGCTTGATTATCGCTTGGAATTCGATGAGATTTTTTCGAGGAAAGAGTTTCTTGCATCTGTGTCCTTTCTTGAATTTATTCTAGTTTTTTTATGAAATAAGAAAATCATAACCACTAAACTGGGTTTTAATCAAGACAGTTCCTTTTAAGATTCATCAAGATTTTCCTTCCGCAATTGTAACAGGAGTTGCTCCAATCTTCAAAATTTCCTACGGGAATTCTTCCCAGATTATTTTTTTGAAATCCCTCCAGAAAATTTTACCTTATCTTCCTGGAGCTTCCTCTGGGGTTTCCCTAGAATTTTCTTCTGGAATTCCTCCGAAAGCTTTTTTTAGAAATCAATCGGGAGTTCTTTCTGGGATTCTTCACAGAGTTTCTTCTGGTATTTCTCCAGGATATCATTCTGTTACTCATCCATCTCCACGAGTTCTTTGCACGATTTCTACAGGAGTGCCTTCTGAAACTTTGATTTTGAAAATTTCCAAGAGATTTTGCTGAATTTTATCTTTATTTTATATTTGCTATTGGAATTTCTCCAGTGTTTCTTACTGTGCTTCCTTCAAGAGTTCTTCTTGGGCACCCTCCAGGAGTTTGTTCAAAGAAACCTCCAGGAGTTGCTTATGAAAGTTGCTTTTGTAGTTGCTCCAGGAGTTGCTTTTGGGCATCCTTCAGAAGCTCCCTCTGCAAATCACCCAGGAGTTCCTTCTGGATGATCTCCCAAAATTTCTTACAAAAACTTTACGATAGCTACTTCTGGAAATACTCCAGAATCCTGAAAATCAAACTACTGCGGGATTTTTGTAATCGAGAACTCTTCCAAGCCTTCTTTGGGAAACCTTCTTGACATGTGGGAGATTCTTTTGGGAATCCTTCAGGAGTTCCAGGAGAAATCCCTAGATCGAATGCATGATCCCAGACCAATGTTCTATTCCCTAATTGCCAACAGACTGACTAAAATCCTAAATTCCCTAAAGGAACCTCTTCCAGAACAAATCCATTAACCCTCGAACGATCGCGCTGTTGTGTTTTGTACAACACGTTGAAAAATTCTCGCTTTTTGTGTTCAGTATTAGCGTGGTGCTGGCGGTGGTGGCCAACCGCGCTAGTTATGGACGGTTAAGGAATCTAGAGGAATCCACAAAAGATATACAAGGTGGAATCGCTAACAGAAGTTACTGAAGAAATCCAAGATTGGGTCTTGTATCATTTGGGCAGGCGTACCTATTTTGGGCACTTGCCGCTATAACCAAGTCAATTCCAAACGGATTGATTTGAGTTTTTGTATAGAGTTATATACTGTACGTGCCTAACTCTATACAAACACTCAAATCAATCTGTTTGAAATTGACTTAGTTATAACGGCAAGTGCCCAAAATAGGTACACCTGCCCAAATGGTACAAGACCCTAGTATTTTTGGAGTAATCGAAAGATGAAATCTCGGACAAAACTTTGTAAGAATCTCCAGATGTAAGTTTTTGGGGGAATACTCAGTTGGACATCCTGGAGGAAACCCCGGAAACAACACCAATGGAGTTGCGTTAGGGCACCTACGCTTATGAATAAAATTAAAAAAAAAAAATGTACGATTATCCTCCATTTCCCGGATAATCGAGTGCGACCTTTGCTGATTTTATATGCACATCTTACCTATATAGATCTGTCATAGTTAGCTACCACTTCTACACTTGTTTTTTTAAGTACAAGAAAATAAGTAAAATAATGAGTGAGGGGAAGCTTAAATTATGCACTATTTGGAGCTGAATGATAATATGTTGTAAATAATTGTGTAGCATACGCCTTTTATGTAACCATTGGTAGTTACTTCCATTTTTTCCATAGATGCATTACGTCAAAAATAATATATCTAGTACATAGGACATAGTACATAGTTCACTTGCAATCCAGTGCATTTTTACATGGTACTTATCATCCATATGATACGAAAATTGGGCGTCACCTATACTAAAAAAAGGTGCATTTTAAAAACCGGGAAAATTTCAGAAATCGTACCGGGAAAATCGGGAAAAAGACGGGAATTTCAAAACTGATATTTAGTGGCCACCCTGGACTTAGGGTAGTGGAGGTATTTTGGACCGGGCAGGTATTTTGGCCCACCTAAGGAGTTCTATGATATTTATCACATAATCTCTACTGAATCTTGATAAATTTTGATTGGAACACGAAAAGTATTCAATTATTTGACGACCTTTATTTTGAATGTCAGTTAAATATGCTGTCCAGTATCAAAAATAGAGAAAATGTTTCCACTTAAAATGAAACGCACGGAAAAGCACCAAAAACAAAGAAGGTGACAAATTTGTAGTCGGCTTCGAAGAGGTATTAAATTTTACAAATCATTATTTATTCCATATGAATGTAGTAAGGGCCTTGTAAGAACTCAAAATAAACTGTTCTTAACCTCGGTGGAGCGATAATATTTACTAAAATATTGGTTTGAGGTATGGCCAAAATATGTTCAACATAATCAGATGTGGATATATTTTGGACCACCTGTCAGATCCACCTCTCCAGTTCCTTCTAAAGGGAGAAATTAGTCATGCCAATGTAATGTACTCTAAAAACAGTTAAATATAATAAGTTGGGACCTTCCGTGATCTGGATTGTTATACGTTTATTTAACAATGAAATTGTTGTGGGTTCAATTTGTTCTAACAACTTTTCGCCAAGTTAAAAATTTCGATTCGATTTGTGTCATAACAACTTTTCGACAAGTTGAAATTTTCAGGTGTTCAGTCATCCAGTTTAGAAAAGTTGTCCTTCTCTGCAATCAGTTGATGACTGAGACAATGTGTTATCTAATGTATGTTTGACAATTTACGTATCATTCAAACTACTTTATTTTTGATGGCCTTTCCACGCATTACAATATGTGTGGAACGCCTTTATATTTAGCAAAATCACTAGACTTTCACAGTTCTATGAAGCGTTACGTAATTTATGCATGGTGACTGACATCATGCAATAGTTAATAAATACACGTTTTGCGTAACATTTTTTTTATAAAACATCATACTATAATGCGTAAAAACTGGCAATTGCAACAAAATTTCATCTTTTTTTACCATTACGTAATTTTTTAAAACTATTTTTACATTTTTGCTGAGGTGGCTTTCATTTCATCAATCAATTGAAGTTTAAATTGGTGGGCCAAAATATGTGCATTTGGTGGTCCAAAATAAAATCAGGTGGTCCAAAATAGAAGCCCGAGATCCTTCAGGAGTTTTTATGCTTCTTGTATTTACTACAACAATTGTGAGCTCCGTTTGGCCTTTTTCGACAGAAAACATGTTGCTCTACGTAATGTCTACTGAAATTATCCACATTTTGAAGTGGGAACTTTCTTTTTTCGCTGAATTGTTCATCCACTTCCTAAAGGGGTCCAAAATACCTCCCTTACCCTACTTCGCATTTCGCGGCTCACGTTGTTGTCTACCGTTAGTAAGGACCCGCAGGAGACGAAGTCCATTACCACCTCGAAAGTGTTCGCGTCTATCGTAACAGCGTAACAGCATAGGCTAGGCTTGCCCTGTCATTCGTAGTTCCGCCTGCCAGTATGTACTTCGTTTTCGACGCGTTCACCGCGAGTCCGACAGTTGGTGCTTCGCGTTCCAGGCGGGTGTACAGTTCACGTCCACGAAGCCGGCTTGCTAAGTTCCCACAAACTCAATAGCTTTGGGTGAAAGACGACGGAAGTTGATCTGGGATACCACTTTGTATGCGGCATTCAGATTTAAGATCGCTCAGAAGTTCTCACACTCCAACTTGTCATCTTTCTTGTAAATGGGGCAAATAATTCCTTCCTTCCACTCCTCCGGTAGCTGTTCGGTCTCTCAGATCCGGACTACTAGCCGGTACAGGCAGGTGTCGCACTTTTCCAGGCCCATTTTGATGAGTTTAGCTACGATACCATCCTTACCAGCTCCTTACGTGCCTTTGGAGCCGACCTACTGATACCTGATCCTTACCAGCTGACTTATTGTTCTTGAGCTGCTGGATAGCTTCATTAACTTCCCTCAAAGTGGGTGTTAGCTCGTTGTTCGTTCCTGTTGTTCTAACGTAATAATTTCTCCCGCTGCCTTCTCAATGTATGCGCTCTGAATGATGCAGGTTTTCGTCGTAATGCTGCTTGGCTTCCACCTTTCGATCACCTCACGTCCGTCAGTCAAGATGCTCCCGTCCTTATCCCTGCACATTTCGGGTTGCGGCTGGATGCGTTGAGCTTCTGGTAGAACTTCCATTTATCGTACTCCAGCAGTCATCTAAAGAGGCTTCATTGAGCTCGTCCTCGTCCGGCAACGATGCCTCAAGACTCTGCGCGTATGTGGTGGTGACATCCGGTTGATTCAGTCACTTCAGATTATACCGAGTCGGCCGTCTCTACCGTACGTTGTTGATAACAGAGAGACCACCAGATAGTGGTCAGAGTCGATGTTAACGCCACGATAGGTCCTAACGTCGATAATGTCGGAGAAGTGCCGTTCGTCACTCAGGACGTGGTCGATTTGGGGTTCTGTCTGCTGTGGTGATCTTCAGGTGTAACGATAAGGGAGGCTGTGCTGGAAATAGGTACAACGTATAGCCATGTTCTTAGAGGCGGCGAAATCAAGCTGTCGTATCGTAGGCTGTTTTCGTTCGTCATCTGGTGGGCGCTGAATTGTCCAATTGTATACAATTGTATACAATAGGTATACAATAGGTCTTCATTCCTCCTCCTCGCCTACCTGAGCGTATAGGTTTCCTATGATGATCTTGTCGTCGTATCTTGGTAGCTATCTTACTCGGGTTCGAGCTTTCATAGAATCCGTCCTTGTCATCATCACTTTGGTGCTTGGTTTTTACGGCCGGCTAGCAGGGCCTGAAACCAACCCCCAGGTTTACTATCTGGAGGGACCCAGTAGGTTTGCCGAAGCAAACCCCCGTCCCTGTCTGCATACGACCAAAGTTCCCAGCGGAGTTGGTTACCCGATCTTCCCTAAGGTTGCTCGTATCCCGGCCGGTGCCACGCGGACATAGGGGTTGGAGTTGCATGGCAAGAGGCTGAAGGTCCTTACAAGAGGTCTGCCTTTATAGTTAGATTTGTGTATAAATATTCAGATCTGCCATCATCATTGTTGATCTGTATGTCTTTGATGATCTATAAATTCTCTTCAGAGAATATAGGGGAACTTATATTATTTTAGACAGTTTTTTTTCGATTCATCATTGGGCGTTTGATATAACCTGTTGAACTCACAGTCATCCTCAAAACTTTTCTTATCAAACTAAACTATATACGGACAAGTTTCAGGGAATGACGATCATCACGAAGAAGGAAACACAACTAATGATTTTTCAATCAACACAACGTGCATACAATATCCGCCATAAATATGGAATCGAATATTGAAACAGTCATACTGGATATTGCAGCACCTTTCTGAAGGGATGGTCGTGAATTGCGAGTGATAGTCCCAACGCTGTGATTCTCGTTTTAATTTCTCGATTCATTCACGCTGTAAAGTCAAACATACCCCTTCAAAGTTTAAAAGAAGAACTTTTTTCAACGTTGAACGTGAAAGTTGGTTGCTGGATTGGATATTTTGTGAATTATTTGTCCAATTATCATATGCTGTTGGATCGTTGAGAGCTGACATCTTTGTACCTCATCAGCTCTTGTTGTATATTGGACCTCGACTACTACTAGCACGGGTACTCAATGTTCACCCGGTCGGCAAATACGAAAGCACCATACACTAATACCCAACAATCGACAAACAACAGTAAATCATCACTGTCAGTGTCTACTGCGTCTACCAAAACCAACTCTAAGGAAGGTATGGGGAAACCTAATGATCACGTTGAATCGTTAGATGAGCTTCTACAACGTATGCAGCGAATGTTCGATAATACTAATACCAGGATAGAGGCTAGTGTGGAGAACTGCAAGCGGGATCTTCAGACGGAGATAAACACTCTGCGAGCCGATGTACAAAAAATCAAAACAGAGTGTTCATCTGAAATTCGCTGTCTGTCTAGCACAGTCATGGAAATCGCAAATGATGTGCGATCTAACAAGCAGCGAATTATGATTGGCGAAAGAACGAACGATTTGCTGTTATCTGGAGTCCCCTATCATTCTTCCGAAGATTTGTTGGATTACGTCACCAAGATTGCCAATGTTCTTGGTTTCGACAACGACTGTGTTCCACTCATCTACGCCAAACGTTTGGCAAGAGCTCCAATTGCTGCAGGAGTTACCCCTCCAATAATTTTGCAATTTGCATTTAAGCTGGCAAGGGACGATTTCTACAGCCGGTATTTGGCAACTCGAAACCTTTCGCTGACTCACCTGGGATTTGATGTGGATAAACGGATTTTTATCAACGAGAACCTTACTGAGGAGGCCCGTAGGATTAAGGCGCTTGCTGTGAAATTAAAGAAAGCTGGAAAATTGATCTCCGTCTATACGAGGAATGGTACCGTTTTCATCAAAACTAAACCGGATGCTGCGCCAAGGCCAATTTTTGCTGAGGATCAACTAGCTGAATAAAACCTTTCCTATTTTTTTCTGTTTCCTTTCAAGTTATTCCTTGTATCCGTTCCTTAGGATGTTCCTTGCTTCCATCCTCTCCTGAAAGTTATAACATGACACCTGTCCAAGAAGTTTTTCTTTTTTCCTTCCAATATGGTCCATGAATCCTTTCCTTATAACTATCCATGTTTTCTTCCTTCCTAAAAGTTATCGTTCGATGCTGCCCTGGATGACTGTTGGTTGGACCCTGTTGGTTGCTGTTGCTGATCCTGATGTTATTGCTGCTGTTGCTGCTGTTGGTTGCTGTTCTGACGTTTGTTGTTGTTTTTTTTTTACCTTTCTTGCTTTGAATGGTCTATGAAAGACTTTTTAGCCGTTAATTGCCACCTAACGAATCAATACGAACTGAATTTGAATATGAATCGCAATGTAAATGAAACTTGAAAAGTGTTCTTCCAGATGAAAACTCATCACTCGGAGTTCGTTTTAGTAAATAGGTTCCTTCTATTGGGTGTGGGTGTGTATTGCCTAAGGTTCTCGAATTCGTTTTTTGTAATCGATGTCGGTTGAAACGTTGACCAGCAATACCCGAACGAATAGTACGATATCTCATATACCTCGTGCTGTCATAAATGCGGCTTTGCGTTCTGACACATTGAATATTTGCCATATGAATATACAGAGTATCTGTGCTCGCCAGTTTGCCAAGTTTAATGAATTCAAGCAATGTTTTTATAACAGTAAAGTAGATTTAGTTTGTCTGACTGAAACGTGGTTACCAGATAAAATTTCTGATGATGCTATTGCTATTGAAGGATATAATCTAATAAGAAACGATCGCATCTACAGTCGGGGAGGTGGTTTGTGTATCTATTACAAAAATGACATTTCTTGTAAAATATTGTCATCGTCGGAGCTGCCTTACAGTATAGACGACGTCAACATAACTGAATATATGTTTGTTGAAGTAGTAGCCTACAATGAGACATTTTTACTTGGACTAATTTACAACCCTCCAAGGAATGACTGTGCAGAATTCTTATTTGAGAAACTCACTAATCTTTCAATATCATATGGAAAATGCGTTCTCATTGGTGACTTTAACACAGATTTGTTGAAGTTTGATAACAAATCTAATAGGTTGCGCAGTGTTGTTGAAAATTTAGGCTTTACTTGTATTGGATCTGAACCCACTCATTGTTCCTCAGATAGCAGTTCTTTGATAGATCTACTCTTAGTAAATGATTCTGATTTTATATTGAACTTCAATCAAGTAGCTGCACCGGGTTTCTCATATCATGACATTATATTCTCATCCTTGAACATTCTCCGTACACGGTCAGATTCTGTCGCGCTTATTCGTGATTATTCTCGGATTGACAAAACTGCTCTACACAATGCTTTGAATAATACTGACTGGTCTATCTTCTATGCGATAAATGATTCTGACATAGCTTTGAATATTCTGAACCAATTTATTCTCGAAACCTATGAAACTTTCGTTCCAATCCGCATGCGTAAATTTGAAAATTGTAATCCATGGTTCAATAATTCGATATCCTTAGCTATGGTGGAGCGTGACCTAGCTTATCGGTCATGGATAAGAAGTAGAACCCAAGATGATCATTATTTGTATAGAAGACTGCGAAATCGTGTAACCAACATGATCAAAGAAGCTAAATCCAATTATGTTTCCCACATAGCAAATTCGGCTAATTCGACTAAGATTTTATGGAAAAGGCTGAAAGAAATAAATGTTACAAACAATTCTTCACCTATACAATTCTCGAATTCATGTGATGAAATCAACAACTTCTTTAGTTCTAACTTCACCGTGGACCAATATCTGCCATCAATAGTGCTACCAAATGAGAATGGTTTCAAATTCACTTTAACCAATGAGTATGAGGTCTCTAAAGCAATTAACTCTATTAAATCTAATGCTATTGGACTTGACGGAATTCCTCCCAAGTTTGTGAAACTCGTTTTACCCTATATCATCAGTCCAATAACCCACGTATTCAATACAGTAATCGCAACTGGTAAATACCCTGCCGCCTGGAAACTCTCTAAAATTTTGCCGATTAGGAAGAAACCTCGGAAAAATGACATGCAGAATTTACGACCAATCAGTATTTTGTGCGCCTTGTCAAAAGCCTTAGAGAAAATTTTGAAGACCCAAATACAGGAATTTCTTTCGACTTTTAATCTCTTACATCCCTTTCAATCTGGATTCAGATCAGGCCACAACACCTCCTCTGCACTTTTAAAAGTGCATGATGACATTCATGAAGTAATCGATAAAAGGGGTATAGCTTTTCTGCTTCTTATAGACTTTTCTAAGGCTTTTGACAGGGTGTCACATTACCGGTTATTACGTAAGTTATCTACCCTTTATAACTTTTCAAGTGATGCAGTAGGCCTTATACGATCGTATTTAACGCTCCGCTCACAAGTAGTTGAAGCAAATGGTCAATTATCCGATACTGTCGGTATTACATCGGGAGTCCCACAGGGATCGGTATTGGGCCCTCTGTTGTTTTCATTATTTATTAATGATTTGCCGTCAATACTGAGGCACTGTAGTATACACATGTTTGCTGATGATGTGCAAATTTATATTTGCTCTACAAATCACTCTAAATCGCAGCTAGCTCAACTTGTTAATGCCGACTTGTCACGTGTTTTATCATGGTCAAACAACAACCTTCTTCCAATTAATTCATCCAAAACAAAAATAATGTTTATTTCCCGATCCCGTAACACGTCTAGTATTCTTCCTGACATTATTTTAAATAACCAAAAAATTGAATACGTAAATAGGGTTTCGAACCTTGGTATCATCTTTCAGAGTGATTTAGAGTGGGATGCTCATATAGATGCTGTCTGTGGTAAAATTTTTGGTGGCCTACGACACCTCAAACAAACTGGGAGCATGCTGACTAATCAAGTGAAATTACGTTTGTTCAAAGCCTTATTACTACCTCATTTTACTTATGGTTTAGAATTATTTCTAAATGCTTCTGCACGATCTCTTGAAAGACTTAGGGTGGTTTTAAATTGCTGTGTGCGTTGGATCTATGATTTAACATCATTTTCAAGCGTTACTCACCTCCAATCTGAACTGCTTGGATGCGGTTTTTATGATTTCCTTAATGTGCGATCATGTACAACGTTATACAAAATAATAACCACAAAGGCACCTCGTTTTCTTTTTGACAAACTACAAGCATTCCAAAGTGCTCGCGTACAAAACTTTGTTATTCCGCAATACAGCACATCGCATTATGGGGCGTCATTCTTCGTTCGGAGTATTGTAAGTTGGAATCAACTTCCACCTGACGTAAAATCTTGTACTAGTATTAAAGAGTTCCGCAGGCAGTGCACACACCATTTCAGTAGAAGGAATTAGTTTGTATAGTTAAGTTAAAAATAATGATTTATGAATAATGTTGAATTCCGATTGCTAAAATTTAAAAGGTTGTACCTTACTTAGCAAGTATTCGTTATATAAATAAATAAATAAATAAATAAATAAATAAATAAAAAGTTTTGCATCACCCTGAAATGTGATTATTTCAGGCCTTTGAGGCTCCCATCACTTATGACCCTAATTCTCTTTGAAAATGCAACCCGTATTCCATTTTTCTTCATTTTAGGTAATGCAAAACTTTTTGGTGCTGCAATACTGAATATCTGAGTATTGCCACGATTCCAATTTATTGGCGGGTAGCGTGTATAGTGATAGATATTTTTTTTTTGTGAAATTACGAAAACATCAGGTGAGCTTTGAACTCACGACCCTTTTTTTCCTCCCCTGTTGGGGAAATTATGCCACTGCGTCCAATAAGTTGAATTTTTGTGGCACGACCCTTATACGCTAGACAAGTGCTTTACCAACTAATGTCAATTAATTACTTAAGGGTTTATAGGGGAGGGAAGTTTGAAAAATCTTACGCGTCATACAAACATATGTTGGTACTCATACAAAAAAATCTCACAAGGGGGGGAGGGGGTGTCGAAAAATCGCAAAATTTCCCTTACATAATAAATGGACAGCCCCTAAGCTATCACTCAATGACATGGCCTTTTAGTTGTATAAGGTAATTCAAATTTCATCGATCATGCTTCATCATTATCTTAACTGCACCGCAAATCCATTAATCTAATATATATTTGAGTTATGTACTATATTTTCAAAAATAATCTACACTTTTCCTGTTGATGTTTTTTTTTCATTATAGGTATTTGTTGTCTATCTCATGTATACATAACAATCTTTCACCTAATTGTAGAATACCCAAAAGACGTCGTATTTCAGTTGGGTCCAAATAACAAGTGATCTTTATTTTATCTCTCCATTCTTGTCATCTCCATTCGCAGCCTACTACATCTCTCCTTAACTTTAATTGAAATTTTAACAATGTTTGTAATGTTTGATACTGTTAAACCTTGTTCCTGAATATTAAAATGTGTAAGTGAATACATTTGCTCATTTATAAACAGTGTATAATAAATGCTATGACTTGAACTTGTGTATCTTGACTTGACATATAAACAAATATAAACTCAACGTGATTGTATAACTTAGAATCAAAATAACAGATCATCTACAGCTGCTTCGTATACATTTTCCAATCGTGGGGGAAGCGTCATTATAAGTAATTGCCCGATAATTAGCTGCATCCCTCAGGTTGAAATGGCTAACACGCATATCTAGTTGAGATAAAAATGTATATTAGAAAAGTTATTTTCAAAATCAAATTCAAGTCAATACTCAACCTTCTATTTCTTTACCTTTCCTCCTTTGATCATTAGATTGAATATCTTTTCTTACCTCAAATGATACTTCATACCACTTTGGGCCTCTCTTCAGAATGAAGTATCCGAACTTAAAATTTGGTATCTATAACTCCGATTGCTGATTAGACCTAAAATAGTCATAGGATTAAATATTAAGAATTTGATATTATTACGTGCTCTTCTCGGTCCTTGTATCAAGAGATAAGATGAAGTTGATCAAATAACTTGGTCTTAGATAAGACAGCCAAATGGACTGAGACGAATCTCCTACATTTGGTCTTTTTGTTGCAGACTGAAACTCTACGTTTCCTTTGCGATTCCCTTTATCATAGATGGACTGAAGTCACACTTCCTACATCTCATGATAGACTGGACTGCCAAATGGACTGAGACGGATCTCCTACATTTGGTCTTTTTATTGCAGACTGAAACTCTAGGTTTCCTTTGCACATCCCTTTATCATAGATGGACTGAAGTCACACTTCCTACATCTCATGATAGACTGGACTGCCAAATGGACTAAGACGAATCTTCTACATTTGGTCTTTTTATTGCAGACTGAAACTCTAGGTTTCCTTTGCACATCCCTTTATCATAGATGGACTGAAGTCACACTTCCTACATCTCATGATAGACTGGACTGCCAAATGGACTGAGACGGATCTCCTACATTTGGTCTTTTTATTGCAGACTGAAACTCTAGGTTTCCTTTGCGATTCCCTTTATCATAGATGGACTGAAGTCACACTTCCTACATCACATGATAGACTGGATTGCTAAATGGACTGAGACGAATCTCCTACATTTGGTCTTTATATTGCAGACTGAAACTTTATGTTTCCTCCGCATTTCCCTG
Organism: Aedes albopictus; assembly: GCF_035046485.1. Classification (NCBI taxonomy): domain Eukaryota; kingdom Metazoa; phylum Arthropoda; class Insecta; order Diptera; family Culicidae; genus Aedes; species Aedes albopictus. Next base: position 289,929,231 of record NC_085137.1, read on the forward strand.
TACCATTCAATAATATTGCCTGAAGCTTAGAATGCTTTCTACATCTTTTGGCGGCCGGTATATAATGCCAAATATACCAAGATTGTTCTTCTTCATTTGGTCTTAATTGGTGCCTTCATGACACCCTACGTAATAATGAACTAGGATGTGAAATCCCCTTCATTCTATTTTTCTGAGCTACAAATAGACAAGTCTTCTATATCTGAATATAGAAACGGACTGTGACATTTCAACGTTATGTTTGCTGAATCAATTTCCAACCATCGCACAACAACATGACTATGACTAAATTTATTATAGCAATACCCATAATGCGACATAAGTTTGTTCCAATTTGAACAGAATATGATTATGACTCTACGCCGTGCCTTTAAGTGTTTTAAACATTACATTACGATATTCGGAGGGTAACATCAATTTGATAAACACTTTTCAAATTGTTTCATCACTGTTGCACAACCAACATAAAACAGTTTTGATATTGTTTCAAGGTAATTGATCATTCATGAGTTAAACCATACCTGGTTTGCTAAAGACAAACATTTTCGAGATTATGTCATTATCCGTGCAATTTGAGACAAAGAATAATTACCGTGCTTTCTTTGTCATTTGTTTTACGCCTCTTCAATCAGACAATTCTCTCCACTAGTTCTGGCCGAATAAACTGGTAATTTTGATCTGTTGAAAACCAAGTTCTGCTAAAATCTCCTCAATGCACTAGGACTGTGGACCCCTTCACTCTTTTTAAGGGTCTTCGAAAAGATAGGTTAAACTAAACTTCTATATGGTTAAAGTAACGGCCTTCAACTATTTTTTTTAATTTGTTCGATGTGCTTCCGGTCTAATAAACTGATACCCTCCTTTTTTTTAAGTACTCTGGTATAGGACTAAATAGGTACCTTCAAAACATTTGCGAACTAATTTGGCCATATTTAAATTAAGACCACGTTTCATTGTGCGAACTTAGGTGCGAACAAATAGTTGTCATTATTCAATATTAAGCTTTAGGCAGTCGCGCGGTTGGCCACTCCCACCAGACTTGGGTATACAGAAAGAGGATACTAAAACTTATTGCAACAATTATTGCGGCGTTTTTATCTATTCATTCAATGTGATATTAAACGTATTGTAAACTGTTTATCTCTCAATTAGATTTTTCAGAAAATTTGGTGAAAATGTGTTTTCACCACTGCTACTTATTGTTACAATATCAAATGGTTCTGCCAAATAATTGATAGAATTTATTGAGAGTATCCGATTTAGCACATTTAGTGTTTGGATTCAAAATGTATCTCATAAAAATATAAAAATGGACTTTAAAGTATCTTTGCTTTACTACGCAAAAATAACAAACCATAAGTCTGTAAAGGAACCACAAACTTTTTTTTTTCGGGTTAAAAAAAAACTCAATAAGTTTGAATCCTTAATACTTGATGTCTTTAGTGATCGCATCCCAATTTAAAATCCGTTTATCAAATTTTCGGAAAATTTTATCATATTCAAACTGATAGCAAAGGATTAATTTGTTTCATTAAAAATAATAGTTTGGCGAGAGTTAAATTGTGTTAACTTATTTTTATTTCAACTGAAGCCTTTATATTGAAATCATATAAACTGTTAAAAATATCAGGACCAGAAGTATCAGAATAGTACTTGAACACTTCCACAGCTATTAACTGAGAGCTTCCTTTGTCAATGACCATTTTGCATCTGTATCGTGCGTCCGGCAAGACAATTCTTTATGCCTAAAGAAAATCATAGATATTTCCACTGCCAAAAGTTCCTGGGCCGACCGGAACCCGTCACCCTCAGTTGTGGCTATATGGAACTAAACATGGAACCTGAATCCAAAGTGTCAAGCGAACCATGCTGCAAAACTAATTGTCTTGATGCCACAACGTTTTGTGTAATTGCGTTACCGCAAAAGATCAATCAAATAAAACTGTAGTGTAACTGCTCCCAATTATCAGCATAACATATCTAAGTAATAAAAGAAAACACCTTTATCCTTACATCATTTCAAGTTAATTCGGTTTAGAACGATTGTACCACTGCTAGAAGTGTTGACAAATGTAGATAAAACTAAAGTTTGAGCCTTGCAATGTGAATAAATCATCCAATCACAGCATGTCTGTGTCTTCAAAGGCACTGACAAGCGAAAACCATCGTTTTCCTATGCACTTTTTCCCGATTAATGGACAGCTCATTACTGTAGAATTACTTTTAAAATCCTAAAATAATTTCACCTTTCAGTAAAACGGAAAATAATTTCATCATTTACCCGTCATTCAAAAGAAACACAAATGATTTAATTGCTCGTCTTGGTTACCTTCATCTGCTTTTCTTTCGAAGGTCCGGAGCATCCCTCCTAGCCAGTTTACCTCGCGCGTTCGTTCTGTCTTTATTCACCGGTTCTACAGTGGTCGTTCCCATTCAGGCGTTTCTCTTGGATTAGTGTTGTTCCTCGTTCAAATCAATCCCGTTCATCCTCGTTGCCAATGTAGAATATCCAAAAGACGTCGTATTTCAGTTGGGTCCAAATAACAAGTGATCTTTATTTTATTTCTCCATTCTTGTCATCTCCATTCGCAGCCTACTACACTAATTTGTTCGGTTCGTGACTGTGAGTGTCGACTTGATTTCTGTTTGATCAAAATAGTATTTGAGAATTGCACTATTATCATGTATTGACTCTGTTTTATCATCTATTTCCCTTGTTTTTTTTTAATTTACCTACATTTTTGTACAGTCCATCACTTTAAGGTGCTGGCCACAGTATTTTGTTCCTCAAATAAGTATGTTTCACTATTTTCCCTTTAGTTTGTGTGGTTCGTCGTGATAACGCCAGCACAAAGCTTTGGTTCCGTGGTAATAAAAGCAAGTAACATTGTAAAATGATTCACCAGTTCTCCTAATTGCGAGGTGACGCAAGATTTTTTTGTTACATAACACATCCACAAATTTCTATTCTGAATCTTCAGGGTCTCACCATTCTAAATTGAAGACCAACAATTGAAAAGACCACATCAACATTGCGTAAACAAACACGTTTCTTTCAACTTAGGGACTTCTGGGATCCATTCACGCATCTCACCACCTCTAACAGAAAGCTTGATGTTTGCGCTTTCTGTTAGAGGTGGTGAGGTGTGTGGGTGGAGTTCAAAAGGCCTCAAGTCGATAGAAACATGTTTGTTTACAAAATGCTGTTGTGGCCTTTTTCAATTGTTGGTCTTGAATTGTGAGGTTGCACATATACATGTTTTGTTTATGTTCACGGTTGCATGGATCACATCGCTTACCAAAGTGAATCCTGATATAGGGGAAATTACCTATTCTCGGCCGTTTTGTTCTCTTCGTCTTTGGGGTTTTTTTGAAACCTATTGAACTCAGAGTTGGTCTCAAATCCTTCCCAACTAAGCTGAATGATATAGCCAATTTTCAGGCAATTTTGCTGACAAAAACCCCCCATGACGAAGAGAACAAACCTGCCGATAATACCCATTGTCACCCTATGTGGTTGGATATTGGCACACCCCTGTCGACTGCGACATCGAATCCGACCTGGAGTGCGGCCCTGATGTTTTTGCCGTGCTTTCTTAGAGAAAAAAAAAAACAAAAAGTCAGTGTGAATTAGAACTCTGTACAAGACAGTAGCAAAAATAAAACCTTTGTATTTTCGTAAAAAGTAAAGTGTATTTCCGCGTTTAATTACAGTCCATTGGCTTCGAAACATATTTTGGACCTTCTCAGCCGGATGGAGAAGCTCATCTGCAAGCGAAATGCGCTTATAGCTCGGGTGAAAGCGGAGCTTTCGGTCGTGAAAGACCTCCACCTGCGGAAACCTTCCCGAAGCGAGGTTATGGATCGGCTGGACCAGCTCAAAGAGACAGCGGTCAGCTTCCGAGCTATTCAAGCCGAAATCGAGGAAAACCAGGAGGATCCAGCAGCGATTGCTTCAGTTTTCAATGTGCGAGAGGACTTTTTCGGAGCTTTCTACAAGGCGAGAGATGCCCTCGAGGATTTGATCGAGGAGGAGCAATCAACGTGCAGCCAGCGTACGAATGCAGAACCCGACGATTGGAGGGAAGCGATGAAGCTGCTCATGGAGACGCAGCGGCAAATGCTCCTGAATCAGTCAACGTTATTCAGAACTGCCGGCACTTCGCTGGCGCAAAATGGCGGCGAGCTGGTTGACTATGCTGTCAGAAGCGGCGAACAGGCATCGAGTTGTGTACCCCAAGTGCGGTTGCCAGCAATAAACATTCCCCCTTTCAACGGCGAACGCAAAAACTGGATGACCTTCAAGGACCTCTACGTGTCAACCATCCACAATCGGAAGGATATTTCGGATTCCTTGAAGATGCAGTACCTCTTCTCTTATTTGGAAGGAGACGCAAAGCAGCTGGTCAACAAATTCACCATTTCCAGTGCCAACTATGCGAATGCGTGGGACACGCTCACCGGTCATTACGACAAAAAGCGTTACACGGTTTTCGCCTTAGTACGGGAATTTATGGATCAGCCGGGAATCACACAAGCTTCATCGCAATCACTCAACAAACTCGCCTCGACGCTCGACGAAGTGGTCCAGCAGCTGGATACGCTGGGGATCGAATATCAAGGCCGAGACCCGTGGTTGATCTACTTGACGCTGGAAAAACTGGACAACGAAACTCGTGCTGGTTGGTCGGAGAAGGTGGTCGACAACGAGAATCCCACCTTCGAGGAATTGATGGAGTTCGTGAAGAAGAGGTGTGAGATGCTCGAGACATGCTCGGCATTCTCGAAGAAAGCAACCGGAGAAGTGCTAAGAAAAGAACAATCAAAAGTGAGTGAGAAAAAAGTGAAGGCATTAGTGGCAATGACCACGGACAAAAAGTGCGCGAAGTGTTCCAGTGAACACGCTACGTTTGTGTGTGAAGAATTCAAGAAAATGAACCTGAAAGAAAGAAGAGGATTCGCACAGGAGGCAAACCTGTGCTTCAACTGCTTGCGGGCGTCCCATTCAGCGAAATCATGTTTGTCGAAGTCGGTGTGCCGTACGCAGGGTTGTGGACAACGTCACCACACCTTGTTGTGTCCGAATGTGAGTAAGGAAAATGACGCCCCAGCAGACAACACGGTGAAGAGTGAAACGCCAAATTCGTCAGCCAAGGAGGAGCAGATAGTTACTTCGTTGACGGTTGCCGTCGATACCAAGCCGTCGATCCCGGTGTTCCCGACCGCGGTAGTACAAGTGCGCAAGGACGACGGTACATTCGGCCGTGTCAGAGTGCTGATCGACTCCGGCGCCCAAGCGTCGATGGTAACGGAAGACTGCGTGCGAAAGCTGGGACTCGTAAGGCGTAACGGAAAAGTAGTGGTTACTGGTATTGGCCAGCAAGCTGCCGGTACCACTCGCGGCGTCGTCACGTTGCACCTCGCCTCGCGATTCAACGAAAACGTTGTCATCACGACAAGCGCCTACGTCCTCGGTAAACTAACGTCCACCCTCCCATCGCAACGATTCAACATCGGGAACATGAAGCTTCTGGAGAACGTTAAAGAGATGGCAGATCCCACCTTCAATAAGCCCGGACCAATTGACGTGATTTTAGGAGCGGACGTCTTTCTTGCTCTCTTGGAGGGAGGTCAGGTCAAAGACGAAAGCGGCCAAACGGTGGCCCAGAGTACTGTTTTCGGCTGGATCGCAGCAGGACGATACGACGAAGCAGAGGTAATGCAAGGAAATCACGCCATAGTCAGTCTGCACACGGAGATGGATCTCAATCGAACGCTGCAACAGTTCTGGGAGTACGAGGAAATCTTCAAGCCACCCCCGTTCACCCCCTCGGAAACGAAGGTCATCGAACATTTCGATTCGACTACGCAACGCGATGCTACCGGGCGCTTCATCGTGAAACTACCATTCGACGATTCGAAGCCCGCCCTTGGTGAATCCCTGTCGGCTGCAACGAAGAGGCTCATGTCCATGGAAAGGCGGTTCGCATTCAACCCGGAGTTCCATCAGGAGTACGTGAACTTCATGCGTGAGTATTTGGAGCTCAACCACATGGAACTAGTTCCGGCAGACCAGCTGGAGAAACAGACCTCGGAGCACTACTATTTACCGCACCACGCGGTGATCAAGGCGGATAGCAGTACGACGAAGCTGCGCGTCGTTTTTGACGGCTCGTGCGGCACATCTACCGGCGTATCCCTTAACGATCGATTGTTGGCAGGACCGAACATCAATACCGACTTGCTGTCGGTACTATTGCGTTTTCGTTCATACAAGGTGGCATTTAGCGCAGATATCGCGAAAATGTACCGCCAGGTGGTGGTGAGCGAAGACGATCGCGATTTCCAGCGTGTTGTGTGGCGTGAAAACACAGATCTTCCGATACAGCACTATCGCCTTTCTACGGTGACATATGGAACGAAGACAGCTCCCTACCTTGCAATTCGAGCCATGAGAGAGTCCGCCAAGGACTATACATCGACACATCCAGCAGCAGTTGAGCGTATCGTTCACGACTTCTATGTGGATGATCTGCTTTCAGGAGCCAACAACGAAGAAGAAGCAGCGTGCATCAAGCAGGAGATAAGCGATATTCTGTCCAAGTCCGGTTTCGAACTGCGAAAATGGGCCTCAAGCTGCCCTAATCTGGTACAGGACGATTCTCCTGCATCAGTACCGGTGAAGCTTTCGGATGAAGCAGATGCAGTTAAGGCGTTGGGAATTCATTGGTATCCGAACGACGACCAATTCGGGTTCAAGGTCAACCTTCCCATCAATGCGATCAACACCAAACGCCAGATGATATCGGATGCATCGAAGCTATTTGACCCGTTTGGTTGGTTGGCACCCGTGATCGTTAAAATCAAGATTTTGTACCAATACCTTTGGCTGTACGATGTCAACTGGGATGATCCCTTGCCCACTGCCATCGAGTCGGAATGGGTCGAAATTAAGCAACAACTTCGCCAGTTGGAAACGATACGGATCCCAAGATTCGTAACTCATAACCGTGGCAAACTCCAACTGCACGGTTTCTCGGACTCGTCTGAGCAGGCCTACGCTGCCGTCGTATACTCGCGGTGCATTGATGACGAAGGAAACATCACGGTTGTACTGGTTGCCGCAAAATCTCGCGTGGCCCCTATTAAGCAAGTGTCACTGCCACGATTGGAATTGAATGGTGCACTGCTACTAACCGAGCTCATGAAGAAGGTGTCTGAGGCCTTGCCGAATCTGGAAATCGAACATTTTGCCTGGACTGATTCCACTATTGTGCTACAATGGTTATCGTCGCACCCTCGTTCGTGGAAAACATACGTAGCAAACCGAACGTCTGCTATTCTCGAGTTCCTGCCTCGTGACCGGTGGCGCCACGTCAACAGCGAGTCAAATCCCGCGGATTGTGCTTCACGTGGGATCTCTCCAAGCGAACTTGTTCATCACAAGCTGTGGTTCCATGGCCCGGAATGGCTTAGCGCTGACGAGTCGGAATGGCCATCGAATGCAGTGCAGCCTGTTCTCAGCGACGAACTACCGGAAGCAAGAAACATGAAAATCATGCATACCACCGAAACCTCAATCACTCCGCTTCGGGACAACTACTTGGTCGAGCAGCAACTGCTCGAAAGGCGCTCCAGATTCAACCTCATCGTACGTTCGCTGGCTTGCGTCAACCGATTCGTCCACAACATCAAATCTCGAACCGAACAGCGACACACCGGGCAGCTGATTCCAAGTGAAATCCATCAAGCCAAGCTGCAGCTACTACGGGCTGCTCAACATGAGGTTTTCGCACCTGAAATAAAGATACTTCCAAGTGGTAAGTTACTCTCATCCAAAAACGTACTTGCCGCTTTGCACCCTTTTTTGGACTCCACTGGGACAATTCGTGTTGGAGGGCGACTGGAAAATTCAGACCAACCGTACGACAGAAAACATCCAGTTATTTTGCCGAAATCTCACCGGGTGACTCAACTTCTGGTGCTGGAGCTTCACTTGCAGAACCTTCACGCTGGGCCAACACTGCTTACAGCAGTAATCAATCAGCAGTTTTGGATCGTAGGTTGTCAGACGGTGGTACGAGACGTAGTACGTGGATGCACCCGATGCGTTCGTTTGAAGGGTAAAACAGCAACACAACTGATGGGAAACCTGCCCCCGGCGAGAGTTTTGGCGACAAGAGCATTTGCGTATGTTGGCATTGACTACGCAGGGCCACTCAAAATCAAGGCTGGCTGCGTTCGAGGCGTTAAAGTCAGCAAAGGGTACATTGTGGTCTACGTGTGCCTATCAACTCGTGCAGTACATTTGGAGGCAGCGAGTGACATGTCCACAAACACTTTCATCAGCACCCTGAAGCGGTTTGTGTCAAGACGCGGTTATCCAAATGAAATCCGATCAGATAATGGTACCAATTTTATTGGTGCAGACCGTGTTCTGCGAGAATTCGTAGATCAGATCCAATCACACACCAAGGATGCAGAACGATATCTTTCTAACCTCGGAATCAAATGGGTGTTTAACCCCCCGTCGGCGCCCCACATGGGAGGCATTTGGGAGGCGGCCGTCAAGAGCGTGAAGTGTCACCTGGTAGCAGAATTTGGAACAGAAGCAACAACGTTCGAAGACTTGACAACGATATTGTGCCAAATCGAAGCCTGCCTCAACAGTCGACCATTGTGTCCATTATCAAGTAATCCGGACAGCTGCGAGGCACTAATCCCCGGCCATTTTCTGGTCGGCCAACCGCTGAACCTAATTCCGGAACCTGACGTTCGGCATATTCCACGGAATCGTTTGGATCAATGGCAGGACATGCAACACCGTTCCGTGCAAATCTGGTCGCGTTGGAAGGATGAATATCTCGCCAGTTTGCAGCCACGCACCAAGTGGCGTTCCGTTCACCCCAACATTTCGGTGGGCCAGTTGGTGCTAGTAAAGAACGACAACGCTCCGCCCACCCAGTGGGAATTAGCACGTGTTCAGGAGGTCCACCCGGACGTGTCTGGCGTAGTACGAACAGTTACGCTGCGACGTGGTACTACTGTTTATCAGCGACCTATCCACAAGTTGTGCGTGCTTCCGGTAAATTGAGGCCAGTGGCCTCAAGGTGGGGGTGTATGGTTGGATATTGGCACACCCCTGTCGACTGCGACATCGAATCCGACCTGGAGTGCGGCCCTGATGTTTTTGCCGCGCTTTCTTAGAGAAAAAAAAACAAAAAGTCAGTGTGAATTAGAACTCTGTACAAGACAGTAGCAAAAATAAAACCTTTGTATTTTCGTAAAAAGTAAAGTGTATTTCCGCGTTTAATTACAGTCCATTGGCTTCGAAACACTATGTAACTAATCATCCCTCCATACTAACAAAAACTTTTTCCCGTGGCAACTGGCACAGTAGTATATATATATATTATATATATACAACCTCTAGTAGCAACGGCCAAGGATGGGATCATTCATTTGCAATCATTTACATTCACTTGCTGTTAACTCGCTTCAGAAACATCGCAGATAAAATCAATGTATGAAACACTTTTTCATTTTTGTCTTACCTGAAATTTTGTAGAAGAATATATTAGCGTAGAATCAATAGTTAAATCAACAGAAGGCAGCAAATGCAACTCTCCACGGCCATTTACATTCACCGCGTGGAGAGTTGCCTTCACAGCTCGCTCATAACTTTGGTATGCATGTGCGACCCCAATGTTATTCGGCAAACTTTCAGATAAAACTACAAGGTTAAATTAATCCATACATTGTTTTTCGATAGCATGCTTCTGAACTGAGATAATAGCAAGTGAATGTAACTCTTTCCAAATGAATGGTCCCATCCCTGGCAACGGCTGTCAAACTAACATTCCTTCCCTTCCCGGATAACCGTAAGGACGTGGCCGACACCGTTATTGAGCCAATACTGTTAAAGATCTCGGAACGTGTACATTGAGGAGTTTGTGCTAATCCCAAGCCTCGTTTGTTGGTTCTCAGTGCAATTCCGCTTGCTATGGTCAATCACGGATTAACAACTACGAAATTTACGGTCACCAATGCTCTGCTCATGCTCATGAGTTTTCTGCTGTCAAATTATCTCTAACAATAGAAATTCAGGACTACCAACCTTGACAAATTGTGCTTCACGTCAAAATGTGACGCTTGCCTTCGTTTTAGTTGGGCCCACCTAACGGACGCCCAGTTAAAACGTAGCCCACCTAAACATAGCCCAACGAACGAAATTCGACTGTAACTGATACGCCATTTTAAAAATGCCAATGACAAATTGAATAATATTCAATATACTTATATCAATAAATTATATATGCATGGCAATGAGAATAATAACAGCAATTTCCTTCTTATTTCAGACATAATGAAGCAAATGCCGAAGATTGCCAGCACCGTTTATATCGACGAAGCCTAAATGACAACAGAAGATCTCACAAGTGTTCGTTATGGTCCTGTTCCAAACTTACCATTAGCTGAAGAGCTGATAAAAGCCAATGGAGGACTCACCATATCTTCGTACTTCATCGTTGCAAGTGCACGGTGTGGAAGATGGAGACGTACCGCGGGAAGAGGAAATGGCACAGCCGGAGAGGAGCTTCGCTGAATCGAACAGATTCTCGACGGATTCAGCATCGACGTACGAAATAGTTGATTGCCACTCGCCCGAGTCCAACGACGAAATGTGGAGCAACGTGGTGAAGATTACCCGAGCCACTAGTGCTACCGTCGCGGGGATGGTAGACGGAGTCGAAGGGGGTCAGGAGGTGGACGAAGATAGAGACCGCGACGAAGAGGAAGATGAAGAGTATGAAATACAGGATGCCGAGGAGGATTTGGCCCAGCAACGACGAAAGTTTGAACTGGCTAGGTCGTCAACCAAGGAGGAAAAACAGCGACAGAATGAAGAGATTTTGATTATGAAATCCAACTCGGTTTCATCGGAAAACAATTCGTGGGAAACGTTTTCTCCATCGAAACCTGTGACTGGAGAATCTTTTGAGACTACGGATGCTGTTGAGGTTCCTTCCTTGGTGCAAAAGCCTGGGACATCGAAAGCTTGCTTCATCGATGCTTCGTCTCTTTATGACGAGGACGAAGTTCCTTTTCCGTCGTTTGTGGACAGCAGTTTGCAGAGACAGCAACAAGAGAAGGGTCCAATTTCCCTGTCGGCTATCCTGAGCGATGATGAGAAATTGAAGAATTCCAATGGTCCGGCCCACATCGATGTCAAAGACCAGTACTCTTCTCTCCCGGATAATGATTTTCTTGCCAATAAATTGCACATCAAAGAACGTGAAACCACGGAGTGTACTGAAGAAGCTATGGCCCGACAGGAATCGGAAAGAAAGCAGGGAACATTTCTGTTCCAAAACTCAATTCAGCAATATTCCGGACATTCTTTGGAACCCAATCTACAGTTTCCTGATGAAAATTATAGTGACATGTCGCTGCCTAGCGTCTATTCATCCAGTAGTGAACCGAATTATGAGTATAGTTCACTTGCCTTGGACAACAGTTCCCGGTTCATGAACACCGGCGGGATTAACACTAGTGGATACAACTCCGGCTCAGCAGACTATTCATCAAGGTTAAATCATTCCACGGACCAGGAAAATCCACACTATCCTGACACACCGTTCAATTCGATTGTTCATGTGAATTCCGCGGTCAACATTCCTTCGACGACGACTCATCGTCTGCTGGAAGACAGTCGGGAAAGTTCAGTTGACAGGGAATCCCATTCGACGCCGATCAAAATACCCAAACGAGTCCAAAAACATGACGAATCTGCTCCGATAGTTTCCGGTGGAGCTTCCATCGAAGACTTCACGCCGAAGTTGTGCGAGAGTCCCTCGATCCGACGACGGACCGACACGTGTCCCATCGTATCTGGCGGTATGAGCTTCGAAGACAACTATAAACCGGAGGAACGTGTCCGGAAACTGAGCAGTTCCGCTAAATCATGGGTGGTCGATTTGAAAAACTGCCCGGATGACGAGAAGTCGGCGGCCATTTCATCTATAGAGCACAACCGCAGCGGCTTGGGTTTTTACGTTGATTTTGGAAGCATAAAGACCCCGGAAGAAGAGAAATCGATTGTGGCCTACAACAAGCCACAGAACAAGGCGCATCATGACTTGATGAAGAAATCGACGGGTTTCTACATAGACCTCTCGGACGGAGACAGTTCCAGAAGCAACACTCCGAAGCTAACCAAACCGGGAACACCGCCGGTGAAGTCCGGATCTAGTTCACGGGCAGAATCGGTCGAAAAGGATGCCAAGAAGAACATATTTTCGATGTTCATAGATATTGGTAATGAAGCGGCACCGAAGCCATTCTCAGCTCCTCGTCGGTTCTCAGCTGCTTCCGCCGTGGCGCCAGCTAAGGAAGAACATTCTGTTGGGCAAGTACCGGTTAGACCAGCAGATTTAGGCACCGATGAAAAGAAAAACTGTTATATGTTTATTGAGTCTGAATCGGCTCCGATAGTACGGCGAAGCAATCCTCCGATTGTGGCAAAACATGAATCCAAGCGTCATTCTTGGAACCCTACCACTACCGAAGGAACATTCCACGAGCGACGGAATATGAATCGAGAATATCAACGGTCGACCAGCGTTACCAGCGACAAAGGCATAATGAATATACTGGATAAGATCCCACTTCTGTCGAAGACCTCTAGTATGTCAATCGATTCGTCAGTTTCGCCTTTTGAAGACTTCACCTGCTCGAAATCGGAGTTGAGTACATATTCCAATCATTCCATATCGTCCACCTCGGCTCATTCCAGCAACGAGTCGAAAGTCTCGCCGAAAGATGCCACTGGAGTTATGGGCCCAGAAATGACTGCCTCTGTGAAAAAGAAACGGAAAGATGTTAAAATCAACGAGACTTTCGATAAAAGCAGCCAAGGCTCCGTCACGGATGGCATTCTATCTTCCAATGATGATACATCCCCTGTTTCCACGACCACCGATACGGATGACGTAACATTCCAGAACAACCCAGCAGATGAACCAAACGCCCTTCTTCCCGTGGACCCCAAAAGTCCCCAGCCAGTTCAGGAAGTTAAGTTACCCCATTCGATTGGTAAACAGATGGAAACCATTGTCGAAGCCATCGAAAGTTCTCCAAAGCACCTTCCCAACGGAAACAGCCGGAAGGCTCAGCACACGATGGAAACCCTACATGCGACCATCGAAAAGCAAAAGCAACTGCTGGAAACTGTTTCGGAAAACGTCGAATCCCAGAGTACGTCATTCGTAAAGCTATCGGACATGGACAAACCTCCAATCGCGGCTCCGGCCAAGTTCGAACTGCACTCCAACGGCAATGCCGGCAACGGATCATCATCTGCCAGTACGGGCTACATGTCCAACTCGGCCGGTTCGAATCGGGTGGCTCGCTTGTTCAGTGACACCACCCACAAATACAACACTATCGGACCTTCCCATCAAACTCAACAACAGCACCAGCAGCAACAGAACTACTACGCCAATGGCACCGTTTCCATGGAACGACATTCGTGGAACATGTCACGATCTACGGGGAACAACTTCATGAACTTGGTTTCTTCGGTGGAGAATTCAAGGAGTCTCAGCCGGTTGTTTCCCCATCTTTCGAAAGGTAACTACTGAATATCTGTCTTCTATAAGCACCTCGTACTACGCCAATATTTTGTTAGCAAAATTGGTTGTTGTTGTTGTTATTTGTTTATTACCAGGGATTTTAACCTTTTATGGGTCATTCATCCCGTAGCAAAATTGGTGATTTTAAGCAAACAATTAACTTTTTGACATCCTTCCAGCTTTTAGTAACAGCTTGCCATCCGATGTTGGTATGAACTCTGGCAATCGAGGACCGGAAATCAATGAGTTCATCACGTCTGACTTCTCATGTACCTCTAGTATTACATCTAGTCGTTCTGGAATTGGTAAGCGATGCAAATATGGAAACTTTACTGTTTTATAAATCAACATTCACCCTCACTCTAGAATCCATCGATGAGTCAATCTCTAGTCGTCAGCCGCGTCGGTTGGGCGAGGATCTGCTCAAGATGTTCCTCCAGGAAATTGCCACCGATGTGACAATCGAAGCCGAGTCGAAGAAAATGCGTGCCCACAAGTGTATCCTTCGCTCGCGCTGCCAGTACTTTGCTGCCATTCTGGCCGGTGGATGGGTGCAGAATGCCGGAAATGTGATAAGCCTGCCAGGGTACTCATACGCGGCGGTACACTTTGCACTGTGTCACATCTATTCCGGAGCGTCGCATCCACCGGAGGGTATCAGCTTGATGGAACTGGCGGCGCTGTCCGATCTGCTCGGGCTGGAAGGGCTCAAAGAAGTTACGGCGTATGCGCTTCGAACCAACTATTGTCACAATTTTCATAAGGTAATAGATGAAATTTAAAATACTATGATAACATCTATATGACGGTTTAACAATACAGCCTTGTTCCGGATGTACGGATGGCGTGTTACAAGTTCTACCGGTAACGCTAAACCATGGTCTGGACGATTTGTATAGGAAATGTTTGAAATGGGTATGCCGACATTACGTTAAAATCTGGTCCAACAAGCAGTTTTCCCAGCTTCCGGTGGACGTAGTCAATCGCTGCAGGCAGCAAATCGTTGCTCACTTGGTAAGTATCTTATTCTATCAATTCCAAGTTCTATGAAGGAAAATTAATTCCATAGAGTACCCTTAAAAATATGTTTTAGTAAATGAGGATAGATCTGCCTGAAAATCTTCAAAATGTACAACGTTTCTAATAATGAAAGTAAGCCATATTAATTGGCTAAGTTAGGTGCAAAAGAAAGTGTTCAAAGTAGGAAACGCAACCCTGCAGAATTTCCGAGTTTCTTAAAAACGGCATCCGGTTGTTTGAGTCGCTGTAAGTCCTACCGAGTTGACCGTTCATTATCGTGGTTATTTTTTTCTCCAAGCAATAAATTTTGTCGCAATACTATAGGGGAAATAATGTATTTCGGCAGTTTTGTTTTCTTCATCCATGAGGTTCCTTTTTAGCAAGCTGTCGAACTCAGGGTTGGCCTCAAATCCTTTCCAATCAAGCTGAATTTGTCCGACAAAAATCCCTCATGATGAAGAGAACAAACCTGCCGATAATATCCATCGTCACTCTATTAAAGTACTTCTCTTACCAATGGAATTATTAATTGACTTTTTTATTTCTCTACTTCAGACATCCGAAACTGTACTAAATGCAATTCTCGACAGTGAACAACTTCTAACCGTACTCCACCCGTACAAGTGGTCCGTAGAAGTAGAGAACGTGGTTCGGGATATCTTGGATGCTTCCTACGATTACATACAAGACCATTTTGCTTCTCTGCTGGCAAGTGATAGTTTCCTCTCGCTTGGTCAAAACTACAGCTGGGCTATTTCTCATGTGGAACCCATACTGCTGCGAGCGGCAACAAGCCTAAGTCCCGATCAAGCCTGCAAGAGCTATCCTCGTGCCACAAGACTGCATAAACTGCTGCAAGCCAAAGTACTTACAATGACAACGACTCCGTCATCAAATGACAGCAATGTGAACATTCTGAATGTGTATGAGAAGAAAAAACTGGACATCGATTACACCCGGGAGGAGGAAGAGATGGATTGGTGTGACGAGTTCGTTGGGATGGTGAATGCGATTCTCTCGGCAGTTGAGCAGTGTTTGATCAGACAATGTGCCCGAGCAATGCGAGTCAATTCATGGCAACGAATGGACATCGAATTGAGGAACAAAATACAGAAACTGGCGTGTCTGATGGAACCAACTGAGGATCACCGCAAATCCCGCTCGAGGTACTCGTATTCCTCCCAGACAAGCTCGTCCTCGTCAATTCACTCCCGAACAAACGATCTGCGGCAAGTCCGGTTGGCTATACAGGCGCACACCAAGCGATCATACGAAAATCAGAATCTCAATGTCAACAACAAAACCACGACCCAGCACACGCAGACAGTTGTTCTTCACAACGATCTGAACAATGTTATTAACACTCACAGATCAACGAGGACTCATGATCTCAACGAGCGTAACAACATTCGTACTGATCATCAAATCAATGAAAATGGCAAACTATCCAAGACAGCTTCCAAAAGCAATGTTCCTTCCGAGCAACCTAAACTATCCAAGGCACCGATCAAGGTAGGACTCCTCAGCAAAAATAACCTCTCCAATCACAAACGTTCGCAGTCAGAGGACATGAGCGCAAAAGTCGTCGCCAAGCCGTCGGAACCGTTGAACAATCTGAAGAACAAACTGAGCAACGTCAAGCCCCGCTATTTGGAACCGAAAAAGCCCAAAAATACGAGCAATCTGCAGGTTCAGAATCTCTCGTCGAGTGGCAGTTCTACGCGCACCTCTAGTCCGGCCACAGGGCGTAAAAAGGGACCGTTAGGTAAGTCGTGTGTCTTGTGTAGCCTTGTAGCTAAGTTGTGTAGTCTTGTGTCGGGTGTCATTATTTGCTGTATAATACTTATACTGGAAAATATGGTATATGAAAAACTTGTGCGGCTAGACCAGTTCTACCGGAAAGGTTTTTCAAGACTTTCTTGTATAACTAGTCTAATCGTACAAGTTTTTTCGTATATCATATTTTCCGGTTCAGCTTCTAATATAAGCTGTTACCTACAGTAGGTGATTGAATCTAGATAGGGTTTGGGACCATTTGGGCAGGAGCACCTATTTTGGGTTGTGCTACTTTTCCCCGAATGTCGGTTCCCCGAATGTCGTTTCCCCGAACGCCGTTTCTCCGAATGCCGTTTCCCCGAATAACCCTTTTCCCCGAATGCCGTTTGCCCGAATAAGTACGTTTCCCCGAAAAAAATGGATGTACTGTCAAAAAATTATTAGATGCCAAATTGCTACTGGCTAGGCCGCTTTTATTAGTTTTATTTCTAAAGTATTGTCGGCTAACACTTAATCATAGGAAACTTCCTTCCTACAAAGATGGTTGTTCTTTCGAGTTCTTTGGCAGCATCCATTTATTACGTAACGCTAAAATCGACAATTTTTGACCCCCCTCCCCCTCCGTAACGCTTTTTTGTATGAAAATCCTAAAATTTTTGTATGAGCCGTAACGCTTGCCTGTACTCCCCCTCCCCCTAGAGCGTTATTTTCCCTTCTTTCGAAGAAGGCGATTCTTTCAAGTTTTAATTAACATCGTAGTTAATATAGTTTCACTAGATATTTTCCCTTCTTTTAAAAATGCAGTTCTTTCAAGTTTTAATGCTAAAAAGTTTTTGTTTACATCACAACTAATATAGTTTCCTTAGAAATTTTCCCTTCTTTCATAGAAGGCGGTTCTTTCAGATTTTAGTGCTAACAAGTTTTTGTTAACATGGCAGCTAATATCCACTTATCCGCGAGCGGTAATGGCGGCGGCGGGAACAAATAACCGATTCGAATTTTGACATTTCTTGGGGATCGCAATCGGTTGGCGCCACCGAACGGTGGGTGAAGGGGTGAGGAGGAGAATGGCACTGTTTTGACTTTCCCCCAATAAACGTCAAAATCCGAACCGGTTGGATATGCCCGCCGCCGCCATTACCGCTCGCGGATAAGTGGATAGTTTTCCTAGAAATTTGCCCTTCTTTCAAAGAAGGCGGTTCTTCCAAGTGTAAATGCTAACAAGTTTTTGTTAACATGGCAATTAATATAGTTTTTGAAATAATATTTTGTTAAATCTCAGTTAAATCATGTACATACATACATACATACATACATACATATTTTTAAAGAATATATAAAAACTAGTGAATTAATACTACTTCTTTCGCGTTTCGGGGAAACGGGAATTCGGGGAAACGGCATTCGGAGAAACGACATTCGGGGAAACGGCATTCGGGGAAAAGGGACATTCGGGGAAACGGCGTTCGGGGAAACGACATTCGGGGAAACGACATTCGGGGAAAAGTAGCACAATCCCTATTTTGGGCACTTGCTGCTATAACTCAGTCAATTTTGAACCGAGTGAATTGATTTTTGAAACACGGTCAGATACGAACAGTATCTAGCAATGTACAAAAATCCAAGTCAATCGGTTCAAAATTGACTGAGCTATAGCAGCAAGTGCCAAAAATAGGTGCTCCTGCCCAAATGGTCCCAGACCCTATGTTGGTTGAAATTACATTTTTGCAATTACGTGTCATAAGATTGCACTTTTCAATTGCCGAAACTGTGCAGAAATGGCCTACTTTTCTTGACTACCTCAAGAGTGCCGAAAAGTAGTACTTTTCAGCACTTTTAAGAGTGCCGAAAAGTACTACTTTTCGGCACCTTTGCAATGGTGCACTTTTCACAAGTTTCCTGAAGCACTAATGTTCTTCCGTATACATTTATCTATTCGATGGCTGCTCCTATGTCTGTACGGCAGATCGAACATGAATAGAAGCGATTCCAATTCTGGTTTGATCAGCCAAACAGACGTAGAGTTAGAAGCAGCAGCACAAAAAACGCTCGCTGACGACGCGACTTCGAGTAGTTGTGACACTTAAAAACATAGCCTACCTGATTGAAAAAAATGGACTTGTGCGCATGGATGCTCGCACGTGGTCTTAGCTCTGACCTCTTTCTGAGCAGTCAGAAAAGATCGTATTTAAGGGTATTTTCATAATTGCAAAAAATGTTGTATGCAACGCGTTGCAAAACTCGATTTTTTCAGCACTTGTCGTATTTATCCAACTCGGCAAGCCTCGTTGGATAAATGTACGACTCGTGCTGAAAAAATCATCATTTTGCTACTTGTTGCATAAATAACTATTTCAGCTCTGGATGTAATAACACCATTTTTTTTACAGGCAATATCACCAAACACGGCCACGACTCAAACATCTCTCTAGACAGCCTCTCTTCCCCTGCAAAGAATGCTAAAAATTTCAAAGCTCGTCCACCCATCAACGAAATGGACGTTTCCATCGATTCTCTGGCCGAATCGTTGAAATCGAACTCTCTCAAAACGAACAGTACGCTGTCGCACGAATCTCTCATCTATCAAGAGTACTTCAAAACCAAGGAAACGAATCTCGAGAAGCCTCAACAAGCATACTCAAAATCCAATCCGATGATATTCAAAGATAGAACAAACGGCCCAAAATCAATGGACTCACTGGCGACCAACAAAAGTGCATCACAAATGAAAAACAATCTCAAGCCAAGTGGTCCCAGCAGCTCCAGATTGGGGCCGAGCAAAGTAGCTCCTTCGGGAATCAATCGCACGGCTTCTTCCGCAAGTGTTAGTTCTACTTCCAGTTCTTCGTTTGTGAAGAAGAGTTTCCTTTCGCAGCGCTCGCGGGAAATCCTCGCCCGTCGATCGAACGACACCAAATCCAACTCGACAAACTCCAGCAACAAATCTGCTGCTTCGTCGCCCAGCCTACTCTCCCGGGACAAATCGGCGGCCAGCGATATCACAAAGTCCGGCTCTACCGCTTCGATTTCCGGTGCGCGTAAGGTGTTCAACACTACGCTTCATCTCCGGAAGACGGCCAAATTGAAATCGGATTCGATTCCGACCGCCAAGCAGGCCAGCGAATCGAAACCGCACCTTAAAAATAGCTACATTCCGGTCGCTGGTGGTCCCCAGTCGAGAAAATCGTCATCGGCGGTAAATCGTTCCAACAGCAACAGCAGCACCGGTGCAGGTGCCAGGGGACCCCATAAGGCCACCGTGATGATTCCAGCGGCCCCAGCACCAGCTTCGCTTCCAATTGTTGTCGGGGGAAACCATTTGCACGGCGATGCCTACACATCGTCCTCATCCGACTCGAGTAACAGCAGTGCGGAGAATAAACTACTGAGGGTGGAATCGAAACTGGAACGATCCAATACGTTCTGTATGGAGGCCTCCGATAATCCGGTGGTACTACAGATAGTGGAGTGAAAAGTTGGGCGTTCATAGTAGTAAACGTGATTATTTGGCACCGTGTGATAAGAAGGTAAGTATGTCTTTTTTTAAGTAAACTATCATTCTTTTAAAAGTTTCGGCGGAATTTTCAAATCGACTTATTGCAGATTTTTTTTTAAATTCTGAGTTGTTAGAAAAACTTCTGAAAAAGTTAGTAAATAATGACTTTGATGGTCTGTTGAGACGATGCTACCT
The DNA here is from genome assembly GCF_035046485.1 of Aedes albopictus. Taxonomy (NCBI): domain Eukaryota; kingdom Metazoa; phylum Arthropoda; class Insecta; order Diptera; family Culicidae; genus Aedes; species Aedes albopictus. The sequence continues at coordinate 289,949,352 of NC_085137.1, forward strand.
AGCTTTTCTGTCTGTGTTCGACCATTCAGATATGAGACAATCCGAGAAGTTGAAGTTACTGTATAGTACTCTTCCTAACAGTCGATGATTTACACAGCCGAAGGCTAGTTGTGCCTTTGAGTGAGTAGAAAAATCTATGAAAGATTCAGCTTAATCGGTTTAAAACTGATTCGGTGCAAATGAGTTGAATTTTTGTATGGGGCAGTCCAAATACATGGAAAATTGGATCACCTCCAGTCCTTCGTTCAGAAAATCCGAACGTCTGTTTGTCGTACCTGATTTGGCTCAAAATGAAAAAAACAGCACCATGCAAAAAATACTAAATAGGCTCTTCTTCTTCTTTCAATCCAAATATGCTCTACAGAACAATAATAGAAAATCTTTGGATATTAAAACTAAAATGTAATGACATTGATGTAAAAATATCACATTTTTTCGAGAAAGATCCAAAAAGTGCCAATTCATCATAACTTTTTTCAGCGTAAAATATGTACCTATGTTTTAGCACTTGCGATGCATCAATATATTGTTGATAAACGTTTAAAATTTCATTCAATTCGGTTAACTAATTTTTTAGATGATAGTTCAAAAATTAGTGTTATACGAAAAAGCTTCTAACTTCGCAAAAGATTACCCCACGTCTCCACTAGACAGAAATGTCTTGCCATTTTGCTGCCAGAAAGAGAAAACGTAACAGAAATGATCAACACCGCTGCTTTCCATGCAAACAGCGAGAGAACATTTCTGCCATGACACATCTGTCCAGCAAAATGGCAAGACATTTCTGTCTAGTGGAGACGTCGGGTTAACTAATCGAGCTAAATATCGATGATGCACTAATAATAGGTTGACAAACAGTCAAAGTTTGAGATTTTTCGATGCACTCTACAAGAAGCTACAGCATATTGAACATTTTTGTGAGACAAAAAAAAGTTGCCTATTCTTAGGGACAAGACAATGTGCAAACGAGAATAACTCTGATAAATTCTGAGTTACTCTTTTTCTCGATGTTCGGTGAACATTTTGGCCACCCCTGTATATAAATATATTCATAACTGTCTTCAATTGCAGATTGTGAAACTACATTGGGGCTACAAGTTTGTGAACTCTTCATATACTCTTCGTAGGGTAAGTACGGTGCATTGAACTACCGAACAAACAAAAAATAGATGCAAAGCTGATCAACATCATTAATACAAATATATTTATCGATCACAAGTAAACTATTATGTAATCAATCAAAAGTGAGAAAAGTGATAAAGAAGATCGTATAACTTGGACTGGACAATTGATGAAAAAAAAAACAATGAAAAAAGCAAATACCTTTAGAGATCAAGTAGAGTATCATTGTTTAGTCAAAACTGACATGTGCTTCATCACACCTTATCTAGTCATTTATTTATATCGGAATATGTTTTGTGTTCTTCTGTGTAAGAGACGATCGGCAGCAATTGTTTTATTTTTGCTATCGCTAATGATAGAGAAGAAAATGCCGACGCGACTGTGATTGAGGTTATATTTGGGCAGTATTTTTGAGAGGCATTCAAATGGTGATGTAGTCGAAATTGTTTATTCGATAAAGTGGACCTGAACCGAACATAACTATCTCTCGAGTGTGTATCTAAAGTTGCTTCACGTAGGGCAGATTCCACACAGTAGCACTACATGCAGAACCGCAAATGCTTCTCAAATAGTACTTAAATCGGCAATAATATTGTAAAGAGGAACAATTCTCTCAAACTTATCTAGCTTTTAGTTCGGATATTCGTATACTTACTGTAGTAGTTCATTAGCTATTTATACACCAGTACTGACACTGCTTTATAAACGAGATGAAACGAACAAATCCAATCGCTTGTAAATGAAACCACCTCCTAACGAGAGATAATTTTTTGCTATTACCCACTACTATTATTAATGGAAATAATAATAACGTTTTGCATTATAAATGAAATGCTTACGAGATGTGTTGAGAAATGGTAGATTTTATTCGTGTGTTGGAAGTCATATTGCCGTGTTGAATTCAATTACCTAAATTGGCGTATAATTTTGGAAAAAGGTAATGTATAAATCATAAGAAAAGTAAACAAATGTCGATATAAGTTTGCCATTGTTTCACTGATTCTTTAAGTATCTTTCAAAATTACTTGACAATGCGCTTTTACACTATCATCTTTTCGAAAAGCCTTCGGATTCAAAGACAATTTTTCGTTGTTCGTAAACATCTTTTCAAATATTCGGGCATCTATAACTCAAAGGAATAATAAGAAGGTTGGTATATTAACAATTTCCTCAATTTAGGACACCGTGGAAGATATTGTATACCACTTGTCCGTCCCGTACTCGTCCTTTCTACAATATTGTCCGGAGTGATGTCTTTACCGCATATTTCCTACATACTCGATATTTGCTCTATAAAACGTGTACATTTCAAGAGAATTTTCTCCGTGGTCACAGTTGTTCGCAGTTTGTGCACTCGGAACATGCTGGAGAAACTGCATGCTCGAATCTTTGCAAATACCACCTGAACCAGCGCGATAGAAATTAAGTCAGGTGAAAATTCACCTCGGAGCTCCTGAGGTACCCTCGCGGTGATTTTGGATCTCGTTACTCCTTCTTTGTTGTAGTAGAGAAACACTCTATTCCAGATATATAGCCCTCTAGGATCCGGCAAAGACATTCCGGAACTCCTGGCGCTCTCGATGGCGGTCCAGGGTATCCTGGCTTTGGTCGGTTTGGCCATTGTCACGTTACGTGGTCCGGGTGGTTTTCCCGCCTTTGTTAATAGGACCAGGCTCTGCCGCCTCCAAATCTCTGGGAAGACTTCTTTTCCAAACATTTATGCATAGCAGAGCTGTATATTCGGGAGCCCATGCAATAGCTACTTCTAAGGTCATATTCCGAACCTGGTCCTTACCTACGCTAAAAGATTTTGCAATCCACGCAAGTTCCTCATCTGTGACCCTCACCTTATCGCCAGCCTCAGTCCTCACTCCTCAGCGGATCATGACAGCGAAGCTATTACACCTCTTGTTTTGACCATCACGACCCTGTAGGCGTAATCCCACGATTCCAATTGGCACTCTGATGACACCCTCAAAGCAGGCCTCTTTGTTTGCCTTTAGCTCGGCCTTGAGCGCGACTTTTGTGGCGTCGCAACCGGGCTGCTCTTGAAATACTGGAACTGTTCAAATGTTGCCTTCACATACGCTTTTCGATCAATGGAAACATGATGCGCATCGTGATACATTCCCAAAACGTGCTTGGTTCCATCGACGTAGATTGCCAAGAACATAACCGGCGATCGTATAATACCTAGAGGGGACGCACTCGGTTGAAACCAGTCTATGCTTCCCTTTGATCCTACACAATCTGTAGTGGCTCTGGTTCTATTCTTCGAAGAAGGATGGTTGCTCCATATATATCTCCTCCGAAAGTTCCCCTTGAAGGAAGGCTGTGACCGCATCAATTTGATCGATGTCGATTCATCAGCAGAATATTCTTTCCTGCCGGGAGATTTGTCAGGGACCCGATTCCATTTATATTATGCTTTCGATGTTATTTATTTGGAAACCAGCGTGTGTCAAGTATGGAAAAAGAAAATGATCTAAATAAAGTTCAAACTCATGGTTTTAATGCAATATTATCCTAAAGGTGTGAATAAAACATCACGACCAATTTCTACGTATACTGTACATGTGTGTTTTTTGCATAGGTTTTCCATTATACGACGACACTGTTTGATGTTTATGTTTAGTTCTCTTCTCACTTACGTTAATTTGTAATTTAATTACACCGTGTTTATGTTGAGCTTGTTCTCTTCTACAGTGTTCTTGAGTTATGTTTGTGCGCACTATGCAACTCTCTCAGAGATTTTTTTCATCGAACGCTTATTATTTAAGATTATTAAAAAACGACAGCACATTCCCTCCAAATATACACACATATTTCTAGTTCTGCTGTAGTTTTTCGTTATATTTACAAGCGATACTTAGTTTACTTTTATTTATACGAACATAAATCGCAATAAAAATGTACTTTTACAAACAAAGCTCTATAAATTCAACAATTCCAATCGTAAGCAGCTCAAACTATACAGCAACTAATATAGACACATTTAGAAACTCGGCAGCACTATAAAACACTAACCAATAGACAGCTGTTTAATTTGTTCTTGAAATAGAACTCTAGTCATTTGTACAAATAACAAAAAAAGCAACATGTATGTAAAACTACTACAGAGAAACGATAGGAATCGATTTGATACTGAATCGCTGGATGAACAAAAAAGTTGAATTTATGAGTAATCACAAACCGCCGAACATAGTTTCTTTACTTCTCTTTCGATGTAATTTCGATCGTAATCATCGTCCGATCAATAGTCGTTTAAGACCCCCTCCCCCCTAGGTAACAGATTCAAAATGTGATTTATACTTTCATGAGAACAAAAAAAAGTCTCTTGATCTGTTTATTTTGTGATACGTTTGAATTTACTTTCCGTTCTACCGCGATCGTTGAATATTCTCTATTTATATCTGTATGTTCTATTAAATATGATTGATTGTAAGCTTGAAATTTGCCGAAGGACAATGTAAGCATGTCAACGTTCGTGTAACCCTGGTCTATGTAACAGCCAGAACCAAAATGATCTAATAAATAAGAATTTATGATAATTGAAGACGTTTGCGTTTGCAATGTATGGAAGTATTGAGAAAGACCTTAAAATCTCGCTACTGAGGTTTGGCATACACCGCAGAGGTATTGCACATCATCCGAAATAATGGCATTATAGCTGCGCTATTGAACACAATCTTTGCGTAAAGGGGCATTACTGCACAGGAGTGAATTCCCTTCCTCTTTCACTGGAGAGCTAACTCGGTAGTTTTAGTAATCGGCAATATGGCGCCTACGATTGATTTCCCCTCCTGGAAGCCGAACTGGTTGGACCATCGGCATCCTCGATGTACCTCAGCCGTCTGTTGTGAATGATTCTCTCTGCACAGTGGTCCATGAACCAGATTTACAAGGAAAGATGCATTCAAATGAGTTTTTAGGCAAATATGGTCTTCTACAAAGTTGCCCTTATAATAAGGCCCTGTTTAAAATGTGCATGAAAATTAGGGTGGTCCATATTTTCAAAGCAATTGGTAACCAAACTTTTTTATTTGCAAGAATAACTGTATACATTCTTCGGGATAGTTGTAGATCTATCAATTTTGAGCAAGTTTGCTGAAGACACTTTTTGTGTAGCTTTAAAATTGACCGATCTAGAGGTAGGGTAGGTAATCAAAATTTGAACCAAATTGTGGCTTTCTGAAGCAGTGCAAATTTTAAGTGATTTTTTCTCCCACATGGAAATAATTTACTACGGCAAAATTGTATGTACATGAAAGCCACGGGTATAAGCTTTCTGTTAAATGGTAGAAAGTTGGTATTTGCACCGAATTTCATTGAAATATTTGATTTTTCATCAACAATGATTTTAATCTTAATTTGAACCAATTTTAATCTTAATTTGAACTACTGGTGGCAGCAGCTCGAGCAACTCACAAAACAGCCAATTCCATGCTAAACAATGAAAAATCACATGAATCTGCTAATTCTCATACCTATTTTTCATTAGGCAGTGGAATCTCAACTCAGAATGTTCGAAATTCTTTAGGAATTTGGAAACTAAATTTGGATTTTTTCATTCCCCAAGAGTAAACAAAGCAACCACTAGCGCAATCTACAGGCCAACACTAGAAGCTCACCCCCGTTTACTAGTTCAAATTTAGATTACAAATGGTTCAACTTAAGATAACATTATCCAAGTATGAATCACTTAAATTTGATAATTTTATGACAAATAATGCGGAATATTATTCGGTTGGTAGATTCTACGATAAATAGGCTTTCATTTGACGTGTTCACATATTGCGTGTGATACAATGCATGAGCTGTACGAGTGCACCGAAAATGTGCTTTCTCTTGGGGGAAATGGGTGAAATCACAGTAATTTTTCAATTGCCTGTTTTCCATGACAAAAACGCTTTTTTCAATGCTTTTAAAGTCCATGTTATCAGGTTATATTACGGAAAGCTATTTAACATCTTTTTCGGGACAAAATTTGCCTGAAAAGTACGTCGTTTTAATGAATTTCGAAATGGTTCAAATTAAGATTACAATTTGACTAGTTCAAAGTTTGATTTCTTACCCTATTTTTCTGAATAAGCTTAGGGTGGTTCAAGAAAAACCGGTTTTCTGGCGTTAACTTTTTCAGTTTCGATTTTTCATCAAAGTCACTCGAGAAACTCTTGTAGAGCATGTGAAAACGCGTCGTTTCATGCGCTGAGATGGTCGTTATCTCTTTTGGTTAAAAAGTTACAGGCGTTTTTCTTAAAAAAAATAGTTTTTTTTTAAAAGGGTTTATGATGGGTTGGGGCAAACATAAAAAATATCTTTTGCCCGTATTCAAAAGAAGAAATGTTGTTATAAAACATCAAAAAATTGGAGGGGTGTTATTTTTGTAACTCAAGTGAAACATACTTGAAAAGTGCCTATTTTTTTTCTAAAAAATCATCAATATCTTTTGAACGGAATGACGTAGCAACATTCTCAGCGTACGAAAATGCGCGTTTTTGGAGGCTCTAAAAGTGGTTCTTGGGCGACTTTGACGAGAGATTTGAAACAAAAAAGATCCAAAGCAATGTTGAACAGCAAGCACGAAAGACCATCACCTTGCCGTAACCCTCTGCGAGATTCGAAGGGACTCGAGAGTGTCCCTGATACTCGAACTACGCACATCACTCGATCCATCGTCGCCTTGTTCAACTGTATCAGTTTATCCGGGAATCCGTATTCGTGCATAATCTGCCATAGCTGTTCTCGATCGATTGTATCATACGCCGATTTGAAATCGATGAACAAGTGATGTGTGGGCACGTTGTATTCGCGGCATTTCTGCAACACCTGGCGGATGGCGAACATCTGGTCCGTTGTAGCGCGTTCACCCATGAATCCAGCCTGATATTGCCCCACGAACTCTCTTGCAATCGGTGATAGACGGCGGCATAAAATTTGGGAGAGTACCTTGTAGGCAGCGCTCAGCAGTGTGATCGCGCGATAGTTCCCGCAATCCAACTTGTCGCCCTTTTTGTAGATGGGACACACGATACCTTCCATCCATTCCTCCGGTAATACTTCCTCCTCCCAAATCTTGGTAATGACCCAGTTTAGTGCTCTCACCAGTGCTTCTCCACCGTATTTTAGAAGCTCGCTTGGTAGTTGATCTGCTCCAGCGGCTTTGTTGTTTTTCAACCGGCCAACCTCCTCCTCAATCTCTTGAAGGTCAGGGGCCGGAAGTCTTTCGTCCTGTGCACATACTCCTAGATCTGTTACCACGCCACCTTCGATACTTGCAACGTCGCCATTGAGGTGCTCATCGTAATGCTGCCGCCACCTCTCGACCACCTCACGCTCGCTCGTGAGAATATTCCCGTGATTATTTCGGCACATGTCGGCTTGTGGCACAAAGCCTCTGCGCGAGCGGTTCAGCTTCTCGTAGAACTTTCGAGTGTCCTTAGCGCGGTATACCGCTGTATACAGCTCTTCCATCGCTTCGCGATCTCGTTCTTCCTGCTGGCGCTTCTTCATCCGGAAGACTGAGTTCTGCCTGTTCCGCGCCTGTTTGTAACGTGCCTCATTCGCTCTCGTACGGTGTTGCAGCATTCTCGCCCATGCTGCATTCTACTCGTTTTTCAACTGTTCACATTCGCCGTCGTACCAGTCGTTTCTGTGATTCGGAGTCGCGAAGCCTAGTGCTGTAGCCGAGGTACTATCTATGGCGGATCGGATGTCCCTCCAGCCATCTTCAAGTGTAGCTGCGCCAAGCTGCTCTTCCGTTGGTAGGGCCACTGCTAACTGCTGCGCGTAGTCTTGAGCCACTTCTACGTTACGCAGCTGCTCGATGTTGAGTCGCGGCGTTCGACTTCGACGCGTGGTGATAACTGTCGAAAGTTTTGAGCGCATGCATACAGCGACTAAGTAGTGATCCGAATCTATATTCGCACTGCGGTATGTGCGGGCATTGGTTATATCCGAGAAGAATTTACCGTCGATTAGAACGTGGTCGATTTGATTTTATGTTTGATGGTCGGGTGACCTCCAGGTGGCTTTGTGGATATCTTTGCGGGGGAAGAAGGTGCTTCGGACTACCATACCACAGGAGGCTGCAAAGTTTACGCATCGCTGGCCGTTATCATTCGATACGGCGTGCAGGCTGTTTCGCCCGATTACCGGTCTGTACATTTCCTCCCTTCCTACCTGCGCGTTCATGTCGCCGACAACGATTTTCACGTCACGCGGCGAGCAACCATCGTATGTTTGCTCTAACTGCGCGTAGAACGCTTCTTTCTCGTCATCGGGTCTCCCTTCGTGTGGGAAGTTGACGTTGATGATGCTGTAGTTGAAGAAACGGCCCTTAATTCTCAACATGCACATCCTTGCGTTGATCGGCTGCCACCCGATCACACGTTGTCGCATCTTGCCCAACACTATAAATCCTGTTCCCAGTTCATTGGTGGTGCCACAGCTTTGGTAGAAGGTAGCCGCTCGATGCCCGCTTTTCCACACTTTCTGTCCAGTCCAACAAAGTTCCTGCAACGCCACGATTTCGAAGTTGCGGGGATGTAGTTCGTCGTAGATTATCCTGTCACATCCTGCGAAACCTAGTGACTTGCAATTCCATGTTCCAAGTTTCCAATCGTAGTCCTTATTGCGTCGCGTGGGTCTTTGCCGATTGTATCGAGTCGTATTTTCTCCTATGTTATTCGCAATGGGGATTTTTACGGGTGGCTTATTGGGCCTACGCCAACACTCCTGTCTCGCCGGAGGGCCATCGTGCCAGTTCTGTTTAACGTCCCAACCAACACTAGGACGACCACGCTGATGAGGCTACCACCTTGGATCTAGCTGGGCATGGTGCAGCGTTTCTTACTCAGCCGCTGGATGCCAAAACAGACGCTGTTTAAGCCGCACATCCTTGGTGAACAGACGCTCGGATCGTACCTTCTCAATCTAGCTGAAGTCAGAAGGACAACAGTGCCCAGGCTGCACTACCAGCTAAGCACACAACTCTTAGCTGGCGGTCTTTTTCATCGCTTGACCAGTGGAAGCATGAGGTAGGAACTTGTGAGGACCAGAGCTATATTGGACGCTCTCCTTATCGACTCACCGTTTTGCAGCCCAGTCTAAAGCCTGTATCCGCAATAATCGCGACACCAAAATACGACTGTAACTCTGCAATAGATACATTAAAATTGCTTAAATTTGGCCTGATAACATCATAAAATGTGGTCATTTCACCTGCAAAATTTCATGAGAATCGGTGCAGTATTTTTTGTTGTAGCAACGAAACAGTATAACGCGCGCAATTGAATTTTGTACAGTCCCTAGTTTAGCTATTGTCAGCGCTGTAACTTTTGAATTTGATAAAGGAAATGGCTGACATTTTGATCATAAACTTCTCAATCTACGTTTCTTGCATAGGCAAAATATTGATACAATTCGTAGCTAAAAGTTTATAACAAACTGTGACCAGCTACTCTAGTGGTGGACCTATTAATTCAGTTGACTGTTTTCAAAGAAAAGACTAATGCAGATTACAAATATACAAATATACAAATATGGGACTGTTCATAAACCACGTAGACAAAAATTTGGCCATCTCAGACCCCCCCTCCCCCCTCGTAGACTTTTGTCCATACAAAAATTTTGTAATTTGTATGGAGCGTAGACTTTGGACAACCCCCCCCCCCCCCTCCCCCCAAAAAGTCTACGTGGTTTATGAACGGTCCCTAATTGTTTTAGGCTACGCTTAAAATTAATAAGATTAAGAGCCGATTTCTTCACCTCGGCTTAATCGGTAAGCCAGGCTTACCCATATAGTTAAACCTGGTTTAACTCTTAAGCCAGGGTGAAGAAATCGGCCCTAAGCAATTTTACTTCGTTAGGCAGGGAATTATACATTGTTATTCCTTTGTAGAAAATATTTTTTAAACCGTATTGAGTTCTTGGACAATTGACAAAAATAGAATGTTGTTGCCTCGTATTATGTGAATGCACATCTGATACCTTAAATAGTACTACATTTGTTTTTGTCAAATTGTTTTGTGCCTTATAAATATGAATAAGCATTAGGCATGTTGTATTTACAGATTAAATGTATTGGAAATACAGTTTCGTTGTATATGTCGGATGAAGGAAAGCGGAATGGTAGATTCCTTATTATTTTATTAAATACTTTGTTCTGTGAGTTACAGTCGTACTTCTGTGTCCCGATTATTGTGGATACACTGACTGTTGCCTAGGCTTGTCCTATCGTTTCGCGGATCTGGTTTGTGAAACTACTTTCCTATTCCCCAATCCAGGCATTGAAGCCATTAATTATTACCACCGGCTTTCCTGTCCCTATTCACATAACAGTTCCATCTTTGCTGGGTTTCCTATTCACATGGGACTGTTAAGCGAATGGGGGCAGTTTCGCCCTGTCAACTCTGCTGTAATACAGTCCAGCATCTGCGTAAACTGTTCTGTTGACCACCGAGGAGATCCTAGACTGGGTGTTTACCCGTCGGCCATATTGCTGCCATTTTTGGTTCTATCTGCATCATTGTGGCCAGGTGTTGTTCTAGTTTTTCCAGCTGTATTGTAAAGCATGAGCGGTGATCCTTGACATTCTTGTGTAAATTGGGGTACTCGAAATGTTGATCGATCACCAATTATTGCTGGCAGATGCAGTGGAAAGTTTGTCTTAATACGTATCAATCGTCTCTGACAAACGAGAAAAACTGACCTCACTGATTACCTGTCTCTGAGCCAAATTTGGTATGGAGTCTTCAGTCTCCGATTAATCGCTTCATGTTGGATGGAGGCTTTTAATCCAATGGGTTACATAGCCGCTATCCGAATGAAGAGAGTAATGTTCCGCGTAATATATCACAAATCAAAAGAGGTGCGGTACATTACGTGGAGCGGATATACTGAATTGGGTACCAGACCAAGTCCCTGCTGGGTGGCACGAAATAGGTGAGCCATAGACAATAGAATCGTCAATGTCGTAGGACATAGTATGTGACTATTGTCGAAACAACACTATTTTTGGTCATTGACCAACCAAGATCATAAGCGGCGTCTACTTACACTAAGCGCATAACTATGTTAGGGTCAAGATTAGGATGAAATCATTGGTAAAATATAATAACACTTTTTAGTTTGTGTAGTTAGTTGAACTAGAGTTAACTTTTTACATTTTCTGTAGGTTTATTCTGGATTACAATTAATACATTAGCTGTCCTTTAACAGAATTTTTTTATAACAGTAAACAACTTTATTCCTTCTTGATAAAAGATGTATTAACAAAAGCATTTCAATGTGGACAAAGTATTGCCAAACTATACATCTGATCAGATATTTTTCCGGTATTAAATTTGGGGTTACGTAAAATAGTTTTAAAATGTCAGACAAACATCACATGAGCACATCTACCAATGAACCAAACCTTCTCTACTGTTTTCTCATTTTGCCGCTTCCTATCCTCAATTGAACTTATCTGACACTAGTTAGGACTGTCTGTGGAAGATCCGGGTTTCTAATTCTGTGTAGGACTTGTTAAAACGGGATGCCTGATATGTACTGCGGACAAATGGGCTGGAAGTACTGAGCAATCACAATTACTGTCGTACTAATCATATTAAATGCATGCTTTTCTACTTACATCCCGAACGTCGCCAACCGGCAAAGAGGACATGACGAAAAAACGCGAGCTGGCCCTAACAAAAACTAGAAAGGCGATGAAAATGATCACCGATGCAACGATATGGAAACAAAATAGATGAGAAATTATCGACCAAATCAAAATCTATGAACATATCGCTAATGTTCTTTATCATTCTTTCTTTTTCTCGTTTCAGCAACAAAATCGAAACTTCTCTACACGGAGAGACGAAACTACCCAAAAGTGAGTTCTTTCCACCCAACTTCGGGGTTGCGTGCGTCAAGCCAATTTTGAGTTGATGGAATCGATGTTTTTGTTGGGTTGTTCCCGCTTGCTTCCATGTGAAAAAAATACCTAATTTTAAGTTTTATCCACTCAACCGAAATTTTGACTAGGTTGTATTCACTCAAATTTGAGTACTGTGCTAGAAACTCAGTTTTGGCTTGACGCACGGAACTGCAAAAGTTGGGCTGTTTCTCTCTTCACTCTCTGACAACAACAGAAAGAGCGCATGAAAAGGGAGATGAAAAAGAACTCAAAATTGAGTTTAAAAGTACCTAATTTTGAGTTTTTCAGTTTCTCCGTGTACTATCTCTTCATTTTCTGCCTCTTCCCATCCTATTCCCACATCTTCTTATATCCTCTACCCCATCTATTGAATGTATCTGACACTTGTTGGGACTGGTAACGCCAGCGCCTGCCTGTGGAAGATCCCGGTGTGCTAATTCGGTGTAGGACATGTTAACGGGGGAGGCTTAGTAGGTCCACATCTGCCTACCAGCAGATGGGCTGACAGTTGTCGGCCTGGGTGTGGACTGAGCAATTACAAATTACAATTACAATCTGCAAGTCAATTAGGTACCGTTTCCGGCGTGTACGCGATATGGATCCGCCTTGATGGCAATATTCGTTCACCAACGACCCATTTGCCAATTGAATTTAGAACAACATATTAATTATACTGTGATTTGAAGTTACGAGACAGGCTTGGTGGTCTAGTGGCTACCGCTTCTGATTCGTATGCAGAAGGTCATGGGTTCAATCCCTGGCCCGTCCTTTTCATCCTACTTTGTATCTTTCTATCCACTTTCTCTCGCTCTTTCTTCCTCTACATATACAACTCATGTATATTCATATGTTCATAGCCATCGCTAGAACCAGAAACGAATTGAAAAAAAGTCGTTTCCCTCCCTTCCAACTTCCACTCACAGCACAGTGTATATATAAGCCTATAAGTTATGCAACCAAAGCGTGCTGTGCCGCTTGACCTTATTCACCTTATTCACCACACAATCTATCACGAACACCATAAATAACCCTATGGTCCAGTGCACGAATTCGTGCTGGCCTGCTTTCTCCCACAGGAAATTTGACGTTTGAGCGGTGCCGACACCGCTGTCTATAATATAGCGTATCAAAATCTCATTCGATAACATTAAGAACGTTTTGCTTGAAAAAATTTCCATAAAGAATTAGAAGCATTTGAAAATGCAGCTCCTATCCTTTCCCATGTTAAAAAAAAAAATGTTTTCACGCAAGCGCAATTCTCTCAGAGAGCCTCCGTCAAGGCGAATGGATCGCATCACCAACCCAACGGTGACTCCCAGATCTCCCATCCTTTCCGTCTAACAAATACCCCAGTCCGTGCGGGTTGTGGGGACGCAGAGTGCTCTCGGTCTCTAGTAGCAACAACCAGTACACTCTAACATTCCTTTCCCTTCCCAGCTGACTATAAGGACTTGGCCGGCGCCGTTATTGATCAAATATGCACTGCCCATAACTGCATAATTGTAACATTTGCATTTTTTGCCAATATTGAGTTAATACCGGGGATCATCTCCCAATCATCAGTACTTTCATCCACCCAAATGAACTTTTTAAGTTTGTTCTGCAAAATGTGAAACAAATACCAAGTCGTTTTGTCTCATTGGCTAAAATTTATGAATGTAACCGCATAACAGGCACACTGGAAATACACACTGGTGTCAAAGCGTAAAATCAATCATATTTTGGTCTAATTATTTTTTCAACTATTCGACCAGCATACAAGCAGAGCTGTAGAAAATTTTATTGCAAAAGGATGAATTTTGAATTATTGACAAATTTTGAAATTTCGTATCGTCTCCATACTAGCTTATGTTGCAAACTTTAAACTCCATTTTGGACAATGCCTACTTTTGTCGAATGTGACTGTTATGCAGTTATGGGCAGTGCATGAGCTGCTAAAATTGCACTTTGAGAATAAGTGGAATGTCCCAGCCGCTTATTCCGTTGGATCTCAGTGCAACTGGTACCAGTTCAGATCAATCACCGAGGAGCAACCATTGACATGTATAGTCAGAATTGATCGAAAAAAAAAGATCGATTTGAAGTTGCAAGTTAGAGAAAAAGGTGCAAAGATACACAGTAAGAGGAAAGGGACAGGCCAAAGATTGAGGGAAGGACCTTCTGCATGTAAATATTATACCAACAAGTTCATCTCTATTGTTGGTTCTCTAACAAATATAATGCATTATTAGGTCATATTATAATTACTTATGTATTTTTCAACGATTCTAAAATATCTTACGTGTCCAAAAGTGTGCCTCGTGATTTTTTAGCTGGTGGAGGTTCGCTCTTTTCTTTGATTGCAACCTCATTCGTCTTGCCACCCTTCCGCTCCAGTTGCTTCTCGATGATCCGTGCGTTGTTCGCATAACTATCAGCGACTTCCCGAGCCTCGATTTCATCTTCTTCCTCGTCGATAGTGGACACCGTGACGGAGCTGAACTTGCCCATATTCTTCGTATGTTTGGTGACCATAACCTTTTTCGGTTCCAGCGGAGAAGCCACTGCCACTGCCGGTTTAAATAGCTCCGTGATGCTGGTGTCGCTCTTCGATTTCACCAACGCGCGGCGAATGATGAACGTTACCTGGGTATCGTTGGTGTGCCGGTAGTAGAGCGGAAGAGAGCATTTTTTGCATTTGAAGCGATGCTGCTTCTCGATTCCAGCCTCTCGACGAATGAAGACTGTTTCGCTGGGCTCGGCCGTAATCTTATTGGCATGTTTCGCCGAGTCTATGACCCTTGCTCCATCCAACTGCCGAAGGGGCAGTTTCTCAATAATACAATCTACAAGAAGAATGTACAAGTTAGAACAAATATGAATACAAATATATAGCCTATAATAGGTATGTATGTAATACCACGCTGGTGTAGTGAACGTTCGCCGTACCTGTCTGGGTTATTTATGCCTCCCCCCATCAATATCACCCAATATCAAACAACAAAACAAAAATGCCAGTTTTATCTCAATGAACGACAGCTAAATTCTAATTCTAAACATTTAATGTAATTAAACATACCCAGAATCAAGCTCATTTGTCCGCAAAGACAGTAGTAGATATTCAATGGGCCAGTGTCGTTATATTCTTCCTGATCCTTGGAATCGGAGCAGACAATACTGCGGGATACAACCTTCGGCATGGTTGATTAGGTTGTTCAGCTAAAAATGGAAATGTTGGAAGAATATCCAATCAATAGACATCATAATACTTCTATTATCAGAAGCTCAATAAGCATATTTTGATACAGAAGTTTGTTGAGATAGAGATGAAGGAAAAACTTGTTCATGGAATTATTCACGTTTGATGTCTTATATCAAACCAATATCACGTACTTCACTTCTACTGGGTAATTACCGGTATCTTCGGCTAGCTTGTTACAATTATTACGAATAGAAATCACTAATTACGCTAATTACAGATATTAAAATTAAATTCTGGCTGCGATGTAAGGCCGTGTAAAATGGGTTTGTTTACGTTTTGCTGACACGCACGCACGATCAGTTTGACAGTTCATTGTTTGGTTTCGTTGCAGAGTGATTCGGTTTCGAATCATGCGGTAAAATCAGGAAATACCCCCAGGCAAAGACATCAACCTAATGCGAAAAACTTTGGGCGACACCTGATGAGTGTTTTTTATTTTACCGATAAATTGTCGGTGAAATCTTGATTTTTCGTGTAGGATGTAAAAGCGCCATCTATGATTTCATATTATTTTCATAACAACGTTGAATGTTGTTATGTAATTAATATGAAGTCATAGATGGCGCTTTTACATTCTACACGAAAAATCAAGATTACATATTTTTGGTTTTATTGTACTCAAAGTAGCAGGTTTTGTTCCGTAGTCAGAACGTTACGGTAGGAAGAAGACATCCGATTATTTTTTCAGTCTGGGGATGATTTTTAACAAAAATGCTCAAACATCTTGTTTGACTTAACGAGTCTGGAATAAGAAACTCGAGATACTTTAGTTTGACTCGATCGAATTTTCATTAGGGGTGATACACAAATTATGTCACTCAAAATTCGACCTTTTTCAAACCCCCTTTCCCCCCCTATGTCTCACTTTTTGTATGGGACGTCTGCAGTTTCTGTATGAGTCGTCACGTTATGCAAAACCCCCCCTCCCCCCTAAAAGCGTGACGTAATTTATACATGGCCCCTTATGTTGTTTCTTGAGTTCTATTTCCTTGTCAAATATTTGACCCTGTGTTTAGGTACTTCAGGCCATAGAAGCAAAAAACAATAGAGTTAATAAACTATAGAGGACGAATGTCGCTGCTGTTCCCTTTGTTCTCGTTCGCAAACATCCCGGGTATCTATCTGTCAAACTGCATACTTTTTCGCTTTGACACTTATATCCCTCCCTATCTTCGCCAGCAAGAGATGTTGCGGCGGCGACGCCAGCGACATTCTCCCTCTATAGTTTATTACCTCTATTCAAAAAACGAGTGAAAAGAGTACATAGTTGATTATCTCAGGTTGTATACTGCTCAAATGAAGAAGGGGAAGACGGGGTAAGATGGCCATCCTTAGCATAAAAAATCATAATTTAAAACTGGCAACTGGGGGGTTGGACGTGGCGATCCATACAAAAATGGTGAAGTTCTTAAGAAACCAAGTTTCTAAAAAATGGTTTTTGAAAGTATTAGCATGAGCATGAGCATGCTGACCGTACACTTGCTACTCCGTCCAGAGCTAGCGGAATTGCACAGAGAACCAATAGAAGAGGCTTGGGATTAGCACAAAATCCTCAATGTACACGTTCGGAGAGCTCTAACTTTATTGGGTCAATAACGGCGCCGACCACGTTCTCGCGGTCAACCGGGGAAGGGAAGGATTGTTAGTTTGACAACCGTTGCTACTAGAGGTTGTATATACTACTGGGTAATTCTCGCGGAGACCGGCCCACTATTTACACCTTGTCTTCAAAAATGTTTTAAGTGGCGATTTTCTAAATGGCCTCGCTCAAAAAGTAGGGAAAATGCATTTGGTTACTCAAATTGGTGGACCCCTCGTTAGTTTGAGTCACAACAATTTTTGCAGACCCCTCGATTTTGGTCAAATGGTGGCTCATTTAAACCGTTATCAATCGAAAGTTTCTCCAAAAACCACCTCAAAACGAAATGTTGTTAAAAAGAAGAAATATAGAGCTACTATTTGCAATTATAAAAAGTTGGGTCGGCCATATTGATTTTGGCCGCCATCTTGGGTTTTTATACCAAAACTCTTTTATCATCATGATGGCAACCACCGATTTTCAAAATGTTTGCATTAATTGGGTTGTTTAGTGAATAAAATATTCCTATTTTCTATAGCCTAATCGAAAGAGCTCATTTTACTGAGTATAACGTGATTTTATTAGATTCCAATACCTTTGTTTTGATGGTAAAATTAACAAAAGAGTTTCAATTTTCGTGGATAGAATGACAGTTCAATCGATAAAATGACAGTTTGACCCGAACAAAAAAATTTCCCCATACAAACTTAAAATTTATTTTAAAAATAGTTTAAAGTATCCAAAAGTTATGAAATTTTGGATTTCGACTGATTTTTGGGCGGATAATCCGATTATGAAATAATCCGGATACCCCTAAAAACCCAATTGTAAGCTGAAACACTTATATATAACATATCAAAAAATTAGAGATGTCTTTTTCTTTTTCCAAAAGTTATCTGCCGTTTTGTAAACCATGCCACTTTTGCGCACTGGGCCTGGTGCCGGCCGTATACATAAATGGAGCGTTATTTCGCAGTGTTTACGAACACAAATTGTAAATCTGAACCGATTAATGGAAAGCTGATGGTTTAAGGTTTTCAAAACACTAAAAAAATATAAAAGCAATGCCCGCATCATTGAGAAACAGTCAAAAACGGAAACGAACCTTCGATCTACCCAAAGTTTGCGGCAGGTGCCTTTGTGTATACATGCAGGCGTAAATTTGGATGCTGTTGCATGTCTTTGCCGGTGCGCATGGAAATGTATGGAGAAAACGTGATTAGATTTACAAAATTGCAGATAACTTTTGATTAGAAAAAGACATCTCTATTTTTTGATATGTTATGTATAAATGTCTCAGCTTTCAATTGATGTAAAAATTTTGAAAATCGGTGGTTGCCATCATGATGATAATAGAGTTTTGGTATAAAAATTCAAGATGGCGGCCAAAATGGATATGGCCGACCCAACTTTTTATATTGGTAAATAGTAGCTCAATCTTTCCTCTTTTCAACAACATTTCGTTTTGAGGTGGTTTTTGGAGAAAATTTCGAGTTATAACGGTTTAAATGAGCCACCATTTGACCAAAATCGAGGGGTCTGCAAAAATTGTTGTGGCTCTACCTAACGGGGGGTCCATCAATTTGAGTAATCAAATGCATTTTTCTTACTTTTTTGGCGAGGACTTTCAGAAAATCGCCACCTTAAGCATTTTTAAAGACAATGTGTAAATAGTGGGCTGGTCTCAGCGAGAATTACTCACTGTGCCCTCCACGGTTGTCACGGGAAGGAGTTTTTGTTAGTAGGAAAGGAAGAAAAGTTACATGGATCAGAATTCCCTTTGGTAAGCGATGTGATCCATGCAACTGTAGGAAAAAAAAACACATATATAAGCAATTGTGTCACCTCACAATTTAGAAGAGTGGTGAGAACTTGAAGCTTCCAAATAGAAACATAGAGGATGTCTTAAGTAACGAGAGATCTTGCTTCACCTCGCAATTAGGAGAACTGGTGAATCATTATACGATGTTATTTGCTGTTATTACTATGAAATCGAAATATTGAACCAAACCTTTGTGCTGACGTTTTCATGACGGACCGTATAAACTGAAGGAAACAAATATTGATGAACAAAATACTGTAGTCAGCACCTCAAAGTGATGGACTGTACAAATATATAGGTTAATTTCATAAAAAACGAAAGGGAATGCAACTAGATGAGAAAACAGAGTTAATACATGATAATTATTAGTGCAATCCTCACCGCTCAAATACTAATTCGATCAAACAAGCACCAAGTCATCACTCACAGTGACGAATCGAACAAATTAGGTGAAAGATTGTTATATGTATATGAGTAATTCTCGCTGAGATCGGCCCACTATTTACACCTTGTCTTTAAAAATGCTTAAGGTGGCGATTTTCTGAAAGTACTCGCTAAAAAAGTTAGGAAAATGCATTTGATTACTCAAATTGATGGGGGGTGGGGGGGGGTTGAGGGGGGGGGGGTCCACAACAATTTTTGCAGACCCCTCGATTTTATCAAATGGTGGCTCATTTAAACCGATATAACTCGAAATTTTCTCCAAAAACCACCTCAAAACGAAATGTTGTTGAAAAGAGGAAAGATAGAGCTACTATTTACCAATATAAAAAGTTGGGTCGGCCATATTGATTTTGGCCGCCATCTTGGATTTTTATACCAAAACTCTTTTATCAGAATGATGGCAACCACCGATATTCAAAATTTTTACATCAATTGAAAGCTGAGACATTTATACATAACACTAGCTGTACCCGGCAAACTTTGTCTTGCCTACTGCGTTTTTTGACGTTTCAGGTCCCTAGCCAAGTCCACGTTCCCGTTCAAAATGTATGAAAATCCGACTTTCAAAAACTTTAGATTTTTTCTTGTTTTTTGCCTCATAAACCTTCCTTGGGTGAAAACTAACAGAACAAAACTAAGACGACCAAAATCTGACCTTCCGTTCGCAAGTTATGCGCGGTCCCACGTATGCCACTGCATTTTTATATATATAGGGAAATTGTTCCCATCGTTGCGGTAGTACCTATTGTTGCGGTAATGGCAATTGAGCACTTTTTCGACTGAAATGTTACCAAAAGGTATTTTTAATAGATGTATGGTGCTTAAATTATGAGATTGCACCATTTGTTTGCTTAAGATTTGCCCAAAAACCTATTTTAAAAAAATATTTTCATAAATGTGTTTGCTGCTGTGTTCCTATTGTTGCGGTAGTGTTCCTAATGTTGCGGTATCCCATATGATTTCAATGGGATACCGCAACAATAGGAACAAAATACCGCAACATTAGGAACACAATGATCTTTCAGATAAAAACGAATAAAATGCTCATAACAACATCAAAGTGGCAATATTTCGTTATTTTCCCGTAGATTAAGGATGGATTTTATTATTTTCAATTCAATCCATGTAAAAAGTTTGCTTGGGGCGATACAATTGTGGTTTAAACATGAACCCAGCGCTTAACTCCTCCATGATCGGATCAATTACCCTAGATATAAAAAAATAGAGATGTCTTTTTCTCCAATCAAAAGTTATCTGCAATTTTGTAAATCAAATCACATTTTCTCCATACATTTCCATGCGTACCGGCAAAGAGATGCAACAGCATCCAAGTTTACGCCTGCATGTATACACAAAGGCACCTGCCGCAAAATTTGGGTAGATCGGAGGTTCGTTTCCGTTTTTGACTGTTTCTCAATGATGCGGGCATTGCTTTTATATTTTTTTAGTGTTTTGAAAACCTTAAACCTTCAGCTTTCCATTAATGGGTTCAGATTTACAGTTTGTGTTCGTAAACACCGCGAAATAACGCTCCATTTATGTATACGGCCGACACCAGGCCCAGTGTGCAAAAGTGGCATGGTTTACAAAACGGCAGATAACTTTTGAAAAAAGAAAAAGACATCTCTAATTTTTTGATATGTTATATATAAGTGTTTCAGCTTTCAATTAATGCAAAAATTTTGAAAATCGGTGGTTGCCATCATGATGATAAAAGAGTTTTGGAATAAAAATCCAAGATGGCGAACAAAATCAATATGGCCGACCCAACTTTTTATAATTGCAAATAGTAGCTCTATCTTTCCTCTTTTCAACAACATTTCGTTTTGAGGTGGTTTTTGGAGAAAATTTTGAGTTATAACGGTTTAAATGAGCCACCGTTTGACCAAAATCGAGGGGTCTGCAAAAATTGTTGCGACTCTAACTAACGGGGGGTCCATCAATTTGAGTACCCAAATGCATTTTCCTTACTTTGTGAGCGAGGGCATTCAAAAAATTGCCACTTAAAACATTTTTGAAGACAAGGTGTAAATAGTGAGCCGGTCTCAGCAAGAATTACCCACTGTGCCCTCCACGGTTGTCACGGGAAGGAGGTTTTGTTAGTAGGAAAGGAAGAAAAGTTACATAGATCAGAATTCCCTTTGGTAAGCGATGTGATCCATGCAACTGTAGGAAAAAACACATATATAAGCAATTGTGTCACCTCACAATTTAGAAGAGTGGTGAGACCTTGAAGCTTCCAAATAGAAACATAGAGGATGTCTTAAGTAACGAGAGATCTTGCGTCACCTCGCAATTAGGAGAACTGGTGAATCATTATAAAATGTTATTTGCTGTTATTACTATGAAATCGAAATATTGAACCAAACCTTTGTGCTGACGTTTTCACGACGGACCGTAGAAACTGAAGGAAAAAATATTGATGAACAAAATAATGTAGCCAGCACCTCAAAGTGATGGACTGTACAAAAATATAGGTTAATTTCATAAAAAAAAAACGAAAGGAAATGCAAAAAGATGAGAAAACAGAGTTAATACATGAAAATTACTAGTGCAATCCTCACCACTCAAATACTAGCTCGATCAAACAAGCACCAAGTCATCACTCACAGTGACGAACCGAACAAATTAGGTGAAAGATTGTTATATGTACATATATACATAATAGACAAAAACATCAACAGCAAAAGTAAAAATCATTTCTTGAAAACATAATAAATCCAAACAATAATTTCACAATAACGTGCTCACCTAAAAAATTGTTTAAAATAAACTTTCTTCACTTGGAAAAACATCAAGAGATGCCCAGATCCTTCCTCTAAACCAGCGGTTCCCAAACTTTTTGTAATCACGGTATTCGATAATTTTCGTAGAACAAACAAGTGTATTTTTCAAACTCGTTTATTCTTTATTCAAAGAAAATTCAATTTTGACAATCAACATGAAATAACATATTAGTGTGATGGATGAACCTGCTTTCTGCACATAGTGTGTTAAATCTCGGAGTTATTTTGGAAATAGCAACACGAATCTCTCTTTCAATATCAAGCTTAGAACGATATTTGGTTTTAATTGCAGCCACTGCCGAGAACCCCGTCTCACCTCTCACATAAATATAAAGTTGCGAATGGAATCAAAACACGCAACGGTTTAATGTCAATCAGTGGATATAAGCGTGGTTCAAAAAATCGTTTTTGCTCCACACTGCTTTTTCGATTCGTAACCAGATTCTAAGCCTTCTCACAAAAAATGAGCTGATTTTGTTGAGAATTGAGAGTGCACAAGCCCTTCAAAGTTTGTATGGGAATTACTATGGGAAAAGGACGTTTTTCATTCAATTGACCGTACCATTTCCCCAAGTGCCCTAGAGTGTTAGTTGATCCTTGCTACTCTATCAGCTACAACTTTGCTGAAGACCACATTCAAATCGGACGCATCATTAATTAGTTATCGATTTTTTTTCCAACTGCAGAAACTTTAACAGTGATCATTCAGCTTCCCAGCAGGCAACATTGCTGCACATGGCGCCAAAGATAGCACACATAAATCATGGCTACTGTGTTTCAAGGCAAATTGCAGTGATGCCTATCGAATAGTGTAATCATCATGATCAAAGATTTTCATTCTGAATAATCATCGATAACAAATTAATGAGGCGTCCGATTTGAATGTAGTCTTCGGCAAAGTTGTAGCTGATAGAGAAGCCTAGGAGTACCAAGAGTCAACTAACACTCTAGGGCACTTGGGGAAATGTTACGGTCAATTGAATAAAAAACGTCCTTTTCCCATAGTAATTCCCAAACAAACTTTGAAGGGCTTGTGCACTCTCAATTTTCAACCAAATCAACTCATTTTTTGTGAGTAGGCTTAGAATGTGGTTACGAATCGAATAAGCGGTGTGGAGCAAAAATGATTTTTTTAACCACGCTAGTGGATATACTGTGTGTGCATGAGTCCAAAATTCATTCAGCGATAAAGCTTGGAACTTCAGTTTCATGCTGGAGTCAATTGCTAAATCAAAGAACTGTTCTGCTTCATTTATAAATAAGAACTCTGGAGTTTCGCCAATAAATGGATTTCTTACCCAACCTGTTAAGAACATTTGTTTTTTCGAACCTGTTAAGAACATTTATTTTTTCGAACAAATCAGTAAGAAATCATATTTTAACCAGAAAATCTGGATCTGCAAACTTTGTGTTACACGGGTGGTTTTCATCAATGAATTTCGTTTTGAAGCTCGAACACTCGCAACATCGAATTACCAAATGGGAGCCATCGAACACTGCTGTATTAGAGCATGGTGTGAATGGTCTGCTACACTCATTGCACAATTATGGGTCACTCAAGGAACAACCAATTCATAATATGAATCATTTTTCATACAAAAATAACACTTTCATTATTTTTATGTTATATTCTCTTCATTGAAACTCCTTTTTATTGTTTTATACAAAAATCTGCTTGTAAAATTCACTTTTGGCGGTGAAAATTACTAAAATGTAGGTGAATAATGAAAACCACAATAATGGGTCAAAATTGGCTGTGTAACAATTACGGGTCAATTTGTTGCCTATTATGGGTCACTCAAGAGGAATCGGCTCAACACTAATGTTTTGTCTATCTTTTCAATGAATGATCACTTATTCTCGATAGATCAACTATAGTAGAATCTAAAACTGGTCTCAAACCTCTTAACGAAGCGTGTTTTCACGATTTGGAATCAATTTTTAAAATTGGGACAAAATCTCCAACACAACCACCGATAAACGCCTAAAAGTCTGCAATGCCCATGTCCGCAGAACTGTCAATACTATGCTGCACAAAAAGTGACCCATAATTGTGTGATTTTCTGTGTTCCTTGGCACAATAATGAGTCACTTAAATTTTGCCTGAAATAAGCTTTAATTAGCTACAGTCACATGAGTTTCTACATTTAGAGCGTAAATTATACCTTTCTACTGGTGACGATACCATTTCGCACTTAAGAATCACTAAAGTTCGCTTTTACAGGCTTACGAAAGCAGCTCACGCACTTTCCGCTATTCACAATCGAAGCGTTACTTTGATAGCTGGTTTCGCGCCGAACAAAAAATATTGAAAATATGCATGTTTTGACGTATAAGCCCGTGTGCGATACGTATAGTGACACAAAACAAATCAACTTATGTACGAAAAATGATAATGGCTAATATAAGCTTGCAATTAATTAGTACCGTAATCCGGGGTAACATTGATCAGAATTTTCGATCTTTCTTGAATAATTCTCTTGTTAAAGCAAACGTAACATGTTTTATATTTTTAAAACAAGTACTGGCCCTCTGAGTGTGTGTTAAGCTACTCGAAAAAGTATTGTAAAACTTTAAAACATGTTTAAATAGGCTTTTTAATCTAATTTTTGATTTTGTTGATTTGGGGTAACATTGATCATGTCGGTAATCAATGTTCGTTTGTGTTGAAAATACCCTTACTTACTATATTTGGGGTCGCTGATTTCGAATATGTTGTCCGAAGACTGGCGCTCGAGCCTAGCTATTTAGCACTGTAGTTGGAGGAAATGCCAATGCAGAACCCGTAGCTTCCGGGAAGGTAAGCCCAGCTCCCTGGGTTAGTGGGTTGGTGTCAGGCCCTGCGAGCCAGCCGTAAAAAAGACTAGCACCGGAAAATCAACAAGAGAAGAATGCGAACCGATACCAATGGCGACGACCACAGCGACGAAAAGGGACTTGCGATTGGAAGCTCGGTACGTGGAACTGCAGATCTCTCAACTTCATTGGGAGCACTCGCATACTCGCCGATATACTGAAGGACCGCGGGTTCGGAATCGTAGCGCTGCAGGAGGTGTGTTGGACAGGATCTATGGTGCGAACGTTTAGAGGTAATCATACCATCTACCAGAGTTGCGGCAACACACGTGAGCTGGGAACAGCTTTTATAGTGATGGGCGACATGCAGAGGCGCGTGATCGGTTGGTGGCCGATCGACGAAAGAATGTGCAGGTTGAGGATCAAGGGCCGATTCTTCAACATTAGCATAATAAACGTGCACAGCCCTCACTCCGGAAGCACTGATGATGACAAAGACGCATTTTACGCGCAGCTCGAACGCGAGTACGACCGCTGCCCAAACCACGACGTCAAGATCATCATAGGGGATCTAAACGCTCAGGTAGGCCAGGAGGAGGAATTCAGACCGACGATTGGAAAGTTCAGCGCCCACCAGCTGACGAACGAAAATGGCCTACGCCTCATCGATTTCGCCGCCTCCAAGAACATGGCCATTCGTAGCACCTTCTTCCAGCACAGCCTCCCGTATCGTTACACCTGGAGATCACCACAACAAACGGAATCGCAAATCGACCACGTTCTGATTGATGGACGGCACTTCTCCGACATTATCGACGTCAGGACCTATCGTGGCGCTAATATCGACTCCGATCACTACCTGGTGATGGTTAAACTGCGCCCAAAACTCTCCGTTATTAACAACGTACATTACCGGCGCCCGCCCCAGTACGATCTAGAGCGACTGAAGCAACCGAATGTCGCCACCGCATACGCGCAGAATCTCGAGGCAGCGTTGCCGGACGAGGGTGTGCTCGATGTGGCCCCTCTAGAGGACTGCTGGAGTACAATCAAAGCAGCCATCAACAACGCAGCTGAGAGCACTATCGGGTACGTAGAACGGAGTCGACGAAACGATTGGTACGACGAGGAATGCAGAGCGGTTCTGGAGGAGAAGGATGCAGCGCGGGCGGTAATGCTGCAGCATGGAACCCGACAGAATGTGGAGCGATACAGACAGAAGCGGAAGCAGCAGACCCGTCTCTTCCGGGAGAAAAAGCGCCGCCTGGAAGAAGCGGAGTGCGAGGAAATGGAACTGCTGTGCCGTTCACAGGAAACACGCAAGTTCTACCAGAAGCTCAACGCATCCCGCAAAGGCTACGTGCCGCAAGCCGAAATCTGCAGGGATAAGGACGGGAGCCTCCTGACGGACAAACGTGAGGTGATCGAAAGGTGGAAGCAGCACTTCGACGAGCACCTGAATGGCGAAGAGAATGTAGGCACGGAGGACCAAGGCAGCGGAGGAAATGACTATGTTGGTGCAGCAGAGGACGGGAACGAACCAACTCCCACGCTGAGGGAAGTTAAGGATGCCATCCACCAGCTCAAAAACAACAAAGCGGCTGGTAAGGACGGTATCGCAGCGGAACTCATCAAGATGGGCCCGGAAAAGTTGGCCACCTGTCTGCACCAGTTAGTAGTCAAGATCTGGGAAACCGAACAGCTACCAGAGGAGTGGAAGGAAGGGATAATCTGTCCCATCCACAAGAAAGGCGACAAGTTAATGTGTGAGAACTTTCGAGCGATCACCATTTTGAATGCCGCCTACAAAGTGCTATCCCAGATCATCTTCCGTCGTCTTTCACCTAAAGTAAATGAGTTCGTGGGAAGCTACCAAGCCGGTGTCATCGACGGCCGGTCGACAACGGACCAGATCTTCACCGTACGGCAAATCCTCCAGAAATGCCGTGAATACCAGGTCCCAACGCATCACCTGTTCATCGACTTCAAAGCGGCATACGACAGTATCGACCGCACAGAGCTATGGAAAATTATGGACGAGAATAGCTTTCCCGGGAAGCTGACTAGACTGATAAGAGCAACGATGGACGGTGTGCAGAACAGCGTAAGGATTTCGGGTGAACTATCCAGTTCATTCGAATCTCGACGGGGACTACGACAAGGTGATGGACTTTCTGTAGTAGGCAGGCCTTAGTGTAAGTTATATCAATGTAGGCATTGACTAAGATGGATGACAATGACCACCAAACTTCTGATCATTCTGGAATAAACTTTGGACAAGATAACACCGTTGTTTGATTGTGTCTTACAACTTCAGAAGTGGGATACCCTGAAGGATGTTTCTTCGAAGCCAAAAGTCGTCAGAGGAGTTCGAGCAAAATTCACATGGATCAGCGATTTCTGATCTAGGGGTTAGAAATCTCGCCAATCATGGAGGAGCTTCAAGAATTTCGCCTGCGGTATGCGGTTCAAGGAACGAGAAGGCGGCCAATAATCCTGAATTCCAAGGTCAAGTGAAAGCCATTCTAGGGGATGGACATGTCGCTCAAGGATCAGCTTCAGGAATTTCAGGCGCAGCGGATAAAGTTACAGAAGAAAAACGACAACCAGGAGATCCAATGGCTACATTCATGGAAATGCAGATGTCTTCAACGAATGGGCCAATCAATGACGCGAATCTTTTAGAAACCAGTCACATCAATCAACCATCAAACGCTCCAGCTTTTTCGAATCAACAACAAAATTCAAACGAAGCCACATTGCCCCGAAGGAACTCTCCAAACGAAATTCGTCAAGATGAACTTTCATCGATTCTTCCAACGTTTTGCGGCGATTATCAAGAAGACGTAAACCACTTTTTAAGAACTTTATTCAATGCTAAACAAGCACTGCAAGTTAACGACCAAACAATGAAGATAGTTTTGATCAAGCAGTTGAAAGGAAAGGCTCAAAACTGGCTGTTTTCGAATGCGGATTTCATGCTGAAAAGTTTTCAAGAATTGTCTGGAGAACTACATGCTGTGTTCAATACCAACATCAATGTGTATCAGTTAAGATCCCAACTCGCTAGAAGAACTTGGTCAGGACGTGAAGAATTTGAAGACTATTACCAGGCAAAAAGGATTCTAGCACAGAAACTCAATCTACCGGAGAAGGAGTTTGTCGAATATCTCGTTGAAGGCATTGAAGACAACACACTTCGTAACCAGGCCCGAATTCAAAATTTTAGAAACGCAAATGAAGTTGTTCAAGCATTCCGGATGATAAAGTTTAGTCCTGCACCGTATAGGAGGAAGGAGTCACTATGTTTTTCGTGCAATCAACCAGGGCACTTTGCTGCAAATTGCAGAGCCAGGCTTGGAGAAAACACCCATCGAATGTACCGGAACTCTGAAAGAAAATATGTATCACTAAGACCAAACCCAAATGACCGGACCGTTAACGTTTTAGAAGACGAAGCTTCAAAGCAACTCGACGAACAGGTTAAATGTGACGGATTGGTAAAATTTAGATTTTTAAATAGTTCTACTAATTTGAAAGCTCTTTTTGACACAGGCAGTCCCATCTCATTGATACGCCGAGGTTTGATTAACAGCAGCGGTCGGAATTTTCGCTCATTCTCACGAAAATAGAATTCTCCCTCACGCCAATTTTCAGCGAAAATCTGGCTTGAGAAATCTCCCACACAAAGAGCAGAGCGAAAACATTTTTTCACTCACTCCCAAAGGTGCGAGAATTTCGTTTGCCCTTTGTCGGCCGATTATGTTGTCTTTCCTTGACTCATATGACGCCGACGATGATTGGTTTTATGCATTATATTTTCTACACCCTCAGTGTGGTTGGCGCGGTGGTGTGGATAGAGTGCGCGTGTCGCGTATGTTTTTAGTAATGTTCCAGGTTCGAATCCCGTCGCGGGCATAATTTTTGTTAATCTGCTTTGAAGAGATTTTCGTGAAAATTGGGTGAGAGAAAATTTAACAGAATGAAAAGAAATTATCTGCAGGTTGAAGCGATTTTCAGTTATCATGAATCGCTACTCTCGAAAGAAGTGCTGGAGGGGAAAAGTGTTCCTCAAGCAAAATAGTGAAAATAAGCTCTCCCGCCGCTGTGAGAATAGCCATATTTCGTATCGCTGCAACGAAAATTACGAACCCTGATTAACAGAAATGATATTAAGATAATTGATCAACACAAAGTTTTTCGGGGTATCGGTGGGAAGAGACTGAACATTTTAGGATTATTCACCAACAAAATTCTTATACAAAATATTATTTTCAGTATTGATTTCTACGTCGTCCCGGAAAATGCAGTGAAGATAATTCGATAAAGCGGAATCCAATCTAGGGGTTGGAAATCTCGCCGATACAGAGGAGCTGCAAGAATTCCCGGGAAATCTGTTCAAGAAGAAGAAGAGTTCGCCAAGTTTTCAAGCCGATTCAGATCTGCGGATTCCATTCTAGGGGATGGAGTTATCGCCCATGGAGAAGCTTTCGAAAACAATCCTTCGATGGAAGTTCAAGAGACACAAATATGTATCAACCGTTCCAGGGAACCACCAACAAATCGCTGCTTAAGAAATTTGAACTGGAAGTTTTTTTTTCATTTTTGAAACCGTTGCTATGGAGAAACTTTTCAAGTAATCTGAAACATGCCATGATGTTGCCAATTTCTGGATGTATACGAGATGACGTCAACCGTTTCCTGAAAATTCGCTTAGCAAAATCACTGAAAATTTTATTGTCTCGATGAGGACATCGAGATTGTCAGGATGGCCGAGCTGTAGTAGGCAGGCCTTAGTGTAAGTTATATCAATGTAGGCATTGACTAAGATGGATGACAATGACCACCGAACTTCTGATCATTCTGGAATAAACTTTGGACAAGATAACACCGTTGTTTGATTGTGTCTTACACTTTCCTGCCTACTATTCAACATCGCCCTGGAAGGTGTTATGCGACGAGCCGGGCTCAACAGCCGGGGTACGATCTTCACGAAATCCAGCCAATTTGTATGTTTTGCGGATGACATGGATATTATTGCTAGGACATTTGGAACGGTGGCAGAACAGTACACCCGCCTGAAACGTGAAGCAGCAAAGGTCGGACTGGTGGTGAATGCGGCTAAGACAAAGTACATGCTGGTAGGTGGGACTGAGCGAGACAGGACAAGCCTTGGCAGCAATGTTACGATAGACGGGGACACTTTCGAGGTGGTAGAAGAATTCGTCTACCTCGGTTCCTTGCTAACGGCTGACAATAACGTGAGCCGTGAAATACGAAGGCGCATCATCAGTGGAAGTCGTGCCTATTATGGGCTCCAGAAGAAACTGCGGTCAAAAAAGATTCACCCACGCACCAAATGTACCATGTACAAGACGTTAATAAGACCGGTGGTTCTCTACGGGCACGAGACGTGGACGATGCTCGAGGAGGACATACAAGCACTCGGAGTTTTCGAGCGACGGGTGCTAAGGACGATCTTCGGCGGCGTACAGGAGAACGGTGTGTGGCGGAGAAGGATGAACCACGAGCTCGCTGCACTTTATGGCGAACCCAGCATCCAGAAGGTAGCCAAAGCCGGAAGGATACGGTGGGCAGGGCATGTTGCAAGAATGCCGGACAACAACCCTGCAAAGTTGGTGTTTGCCAACCATCCGGTTGGTACAAGAAGGCGTGGAGCGCAGAGAGCACGATGGGCGGACCAGGTGGAGCGTGATCTGGCGAGTGTTGGGCGTGACCGACGTTGGAGAGCTGCAGCTGCAAATCGAGTATTATGGCGGCAAATTGTTGATTCAGTATTATCATGAATTTGATGTTAACTAAATAAATGAAATGAATGTCCAAATTCTTACAAGTTATGTACTTTTTGAGTTATTTAAAGATTACAATCCTCTAAACTGCGAATAACGCCTTAAGGTAGGCAATGGCTTGAGAAATTCAATGCTTTCTTTTAAAAAATCGTTTATTTTATTAAAAAGGGCACTTTCATAGAAGTTTCATTTATTTAATCAAACTCCAGGATATCATATTGAAGTAATACAGTGATTTCGAACCTCATATTGTATCTAGTATTCATGCCAAGCATGAATGTTTGACAATGTATCTCATTGCGTTACGAAACACAGTTTTGGAAAAATAGATTTATTTCAATGATTATGTAATTCAATTTTTATGAATTACATGTCATTTGATAGCTAAATAATAGCGGATTACGATATACCATTCGAAGGCAGAAACTAATTCAATGTAAAATGCTTGTTTGAACATTTCATGAGGTCGGTCAAGCCGATCAATATTACCCCGCTGATCAATGATACCCCGTATTACGGTATTTATCTTTTAAAGTGGAAAGTGACTAATAATTGTGTGTGACCCATAATTGTGCAATGAGTGTACCATATCATCACAAAGTTTTGCAAAAAATCTTGCTTTCATCGGCTGTGTCTTAACTAAATTGACCACTTTTACAACTGTTTCTACTACGTCACTGGTGTCTTTGCTGAGACATTGGGCAGCCAATGCCTCTCGATGAATAATGCAATGGGTTCACGTAGCATCCTAACTAACATTCACTCATTTTACAAACATTTTTACGACGTATTGGTTCAGCATGATGATGAATAACATTTGCATAATTTTCAGGCATAACCTAAACCTTTGTTCGGGTTTTGTTCACACAAATTTAGAGAAACTATAAAGCATAGTGTTGTATACCAACTGAACTGTTTGTTGTTTAATTGTTTTACAATTATATAGTAAAGTTGTTATTCAGCTTTAGCAAAAATGATTAAAAATAAATAAAATGCAAAATTTTTCAATTCCCACGAGAGTTTATGATTGGAACTTAATGCTTTGAACAAATTTAGTGAAATAATAACTACACATAAATTTACATAAATCCAGATGCGAATTCGAGACCCGTCGATTTCCAGCCACATGCCTTCCTATTTGCGCCATCCTAGAGATGATGAATTGCAGTGCTCAAATCAAAACATAAACCTCCCGTGGTTTAATAATGATCAGACTTCGACTCCTATTCAGCAGTAGAGAATTAGCACAGACATTATGGTTAACGACTGAGCAACAGAATAATTCAGCTGTTGTTCAGTAAAAACACGTGTTTTTTATCATGTACTCTGAGTCGAAGTATGATGAAACGAAAGCGCTTATTTGACTTGTGAAAAACACATTATACAGATACAGACAGTCTCTTAAATAAAGACAAATTAATCAATTATACAGATACATGTGCTAATTTTTACATGAACTTAACAAGAAGCAGAAAAAAGTCTTGTTAAACTATGGAATTATTGAGAGTCGAATAAGAATCTTATTAAACGTTTGAAAAGTGTTTTAAATTATCATTGTTAATACCAATACGAAAAGTTGAACATTGGCTACTTTTTTAATTGAAACAGCATTTGTACAGTAATGTGTACAGCAAAATTTTAGTTCAGCTATAATTACTATTATAAGGCAACAATTCAGCATGCATGCTTGCTTGCGGCTGGCAATTGTTAGTTGAGATTGGGAGCCTTACTGCGAACTCTGAAAATGCGCAATTTTTGCGTGACGTAATTTATAGACGCTCCCTAATCAGGACGCAGTCATGATCCAACCAGCTGGAGTAATGATCAAATCACATTCAGGAATGGTTTTATGAGTTGGGCCATTTAACCCCACTTCAGCATTTTGAAGCTTGCACAAAAAGTACGTTTTCCCATATAAAATCCCATACAAATTACAATCACAATGCGAAATACGGGAACACACATTAATTTTGCACTGTTTTTTGGCGCCAAATGGAATCAATAAAGCTTGTTGATCCTGCATATGTATGCTCATTACACCTTTGATCAAGATATTAAATCAGATCAAATCTATTTGAAGATTCTATTTTTTCCCTGATTGTAAAATCATAACTGTTATTCGAGTTTTTTTTTACTACGAACAACATTTAATATCAATCAAGCTGCAAGCAGTCGACTTTTATGTTCCCGCTTTCCATCCAAAATAACGCGTGGGTGATTGTAATAAAGCGAAGTTTGCGTTTCCGACACAATCAGGTGGGTTTCATAGATACATAGGTATGTGGGTGGGCCGCTGCTCCTGCTTCGGCTAGTGCTATAATGGACTTCACACCGATTGGGATGCGTTGGCGGTAAAGACAAATGCGTGTGTATTTTCCGTAGGACTTTCCAATGAATGAAACATTCGAGGACGCGCGCTTCGGGCACCAAGTGAGTAAACCGAGCAGGAAGTTGTAACAGTACAATGTAAGGAAAAACAACTACGAATAGCAGTAAGTTGTAAATACAAGCTTAACGGTGGGTTCACGAGTAGCCACGTTCCCACGTTCGCTTTCGGGCACAAATACAGATGTGTTCAGGTAAAGGTGTGTGGGAGAGAAAAGGAAAATCTTACCACCCACTGACTCGCACTGCTCTCAGCTCGCCAGGAGTGCACCACTCTCTTGATTGTAGTGACTATGTGAGAGTGTGTATCAAGGTTCTGGGGGTCGTTCATAATCCATGTATTTATTTTTGAACACGTACATATGCTATTTTTTACAGGTTATAGCACAATGTTTATTTCTTTAAAAGCAAACTGTATTTTTATCATTGGGTTTTCTATTCAGATGTGCTTTGGGAAAAATACTCTTCTGTTGGATGTGAGATCATTTATTTGCAAAAAATAAAGCCTGTATCCGCAATAATCGGGACACAGAAGTACGGCTGTAGCTCTGTAATGAATCAGCAAAATTTGCCAAATAAATGACTCAGAACTCTTTGGTGTATGTTTATTATTTGTGCCAAATTTCATAAAAATCGATGCATTACTTTTAACTGTGGATGAAAAACAAACAGACGTGGCTTAAAGCATTTTGTACAATCATGACCAATTTTCATTCGCATAGTAGATGGTTCTTTTAGGCTACAGCTCAAAGTTCTGTGATGATAATTATGAAATTTCGTTAGCAGTTATGATATTTATAGATACTTATTCTTGCAATATTTCATCAACTTTTATCGATTGGTTTGAAAGCTACTTGTGTCGATAAGGGTGAGTGTTAGTGAACATTTGATGTCTGCAAAACTTGATGATTATTGGTATAGTACTTTCAACAGTACAATCGAAACAATAAGGGGTGCTGACTAATTGCTGTCTGAGGGGCTAAAATCGCGTTCAGTCCCAATAAATGTTTCGACTATAAAATTGTTGATAGAGCATCGATTCTTTTGAAATTTTGCGTATGCAATGAATGTAGATTGAGTGGTTTGTGTTTAAAATTTCAACCATTTTCTTTGCAAAATTCAAAAGTTTCAGCGCTGACAAGCAAAACTAGGGGCTGTACAAAATTCAATGGCGCACATTTTACTCTTTCGTTGCTACAACAAAAAGTACATCACCGATTCACATGAAATTTTGTAGGTGAAATGAACACAGCTTAAGATATTGTTAGGCCAAATTTGAGCATTTTTTTTATATATCTATTACAGATTTATAGTATTTCTGTGTCCCGATTATTGCTAGGGTTACCATATTGTTCACACATGAAAAGAGTACATTCAAGAATTATGATAAAAGAGTACAGTAATTGAATAATTATTGTTTTTTTTTTTTTTTTATATTTTTGTTTTCGATTAAGTACTGTATGACACACTTGAAGTTTTTCATATTTAAATTCTGTAAACCATACTTGACACCTAAATGTAGGTAAATTTTCTAAAGAAGTGAAAAACTAACGTCGTGTCTACTTAATACATCACTGGATAGTTATTACAGCAGTTTCTAATCTCACATTTTTCCAGTATTCATGCCAACTATTGATCAATACAAATACTTGTGAGTTAATAATTTGTTTTTATTTGATAAGAATTGGCAAGAACTGTCATTTTTTTTTCTAGAAGATGGATTTCATGCATTAGCTTTCGTGAGATTTTTTTTGTGAAACGAATCTAGTGTGATGTTTAAAACACGTGACGCTTACGCCGAGGACCTAGGATTGAATTCCAATTCCGAATTTTTGGAAGGGCTAAAATCTCGTTAATACAGATTACAAACTTCTTTGAAGAACTCAATGGAAAATGTAAATCACTGCTTCGTTCGAGACAGTTTAAAAATTAGCCCGCTTTCAAAAGCTCACATATTACATAAACGAAATACTTTCGTTATTTCTCACCCTTCCGATTATAATGTTGGGAGGTATACCATATATGGCGTTCAGTCTTTGGAGGAATAACTCAAAAACGGATTCCTAAGCTTCCGATTATTGCACGTCAAAGTAAAGTCATTTTCGCAAAACAAATTAATAAACGACAGTTTTAACATTTTTCAGCAAGGAGCAAATCATAATCTGAATGAATTAGTTGTGCTCATTCTGCGAATGGAGTGACGTGAGAAAAGTCGGAGTCGTATATCGAGGTGAGAAATCTCGACTCGAATGAGGTGACTCTCCATTTGATTTACACGGCGAGTCACTTCATTCGAGAGTGGATTCCTCATCTCGATATACGACTCCGACTTTTCTCACGTCACTCCATTCGCAGAATGAGCACAAGTGTGTTTTCGATGGAAGAAAGGGAAAATAAATATGGCTTTTCTTCGGCAGATAAGACCTACCGTTAAGTGATGCTAATTTGTAAAATACTGTTTTTTTTTACTACTTGGAAGGTTATTTTAATTAATATGTATGTTGATATTGATATGAAATGTATGTAAAAATGTAATTTTGCAAATAGAGTACAATTGGGCACATTTTACCAAAAAGAATAGTACGCCCAATTTTTTGCTGAAAAAGAGTACATGTACTCTAAAAAGAGTACATCTGGTAACCCTAATTATTGCGGATACAGGCTTTATCACATTCAAGATAACACAATCAACTATTGTACAATGATAGTTCATCACAATACTGGGTTTGCATTGCTGTGCAGTTGCTGGGTTAATGACACTACGTATAACCTGTTCCGGTAGTGAGATACCAGCAAATAGGGTAATCCCATTTAAAAATGTGAAGCAACCTTTGCCGAGGAATTAATGTGCATGGGGGTGAAGAAGATGTTCGATCATCATGACGGGGCTTGTGGGACGCTTGGGTACCTATCACAGTAATTTGCCGCTTACCGCGTTAATGCAGGGCTCTGGCGTACTTACCTACTTACCGATCAGGCTAAGGCCGGGGTGGCCTCTGCTGTACATAGTAGCCGCCTCCATTCCACTTGGTCCATGGCTGTTTGTCTCTAGTTCCGCACTCTGCGTAGGGTCCGCAGATCGTCCTCCATTTGGTCGACCCACCTAGCTCGCTGCGCTCCACGTCTTCTTGTACCGGTCGGATGACTCTCGAGAACCATTTTAGTCGGGTTGCTATCCGACATCTTGATGACGTGACCCGCCCACCGTAGCCTCCCGATTTTCGCGGTATGGACGATGGTTGGTTCTCTCAGCTGATGCAGCTCGTGGTTCATTCGCCTTCTCCAAGTTCCGTCTTCCATCTGCACTCCGCCGTAGATGGTACGCAACACCTTCCGTTCGAAAACTCCAAGGGCGCGTTGGTCCTCTGCACGTAGGGTCCATGTTTCGTGCCCATAGAGGACGACCGGTCTAATCAGCGTTTTGTAGATGGTTAACTTCGTGTTACGGCGAACTTTATTCGATCGTAGAGTTCTGCGGAATCCAAAGTAAGAACGATTTCCTGCCACAATGCGCCTCTGAATTTCTCTGCTGGTGTCGTTGTCGGCGGTCACCAGTGAGTCCAAGTACACGAATTCTTCAACCGCCTCGATTTCATCACCGTCGATATGAATTCGGGGTGGCGGGCGCGGTTATTCCTCCCTGGAGCCCTTTGCCATCATGTACTTTGTCTTCGACACATTAATGACTAATCCGATTCGCCTGGCTTCACTCTTTAGTCGGATGTACGTTTCCGCCATCGTCTCAAATTTACAAGCAATAATATCAATATCATCGGCGAAACCAAGCAGCTGAACGGACTTCGTGAAAATCGTCCCACTCGTGTTTATTACCGCTCTCCATATTACACCCTCCAAAGCAATGTTGAACGGCAAGCACGAAAGACCATCACCTTGCCGTAACCCTCTGCGAGATTCGAAGGGACTCGAGAGTGTCCCTGATACTCGAACTACGCACATCACTCGATCCATCGCCGCCTTGTTCAATCGTATCAGTTTATCCGGGAATCCGTATTCGTGCATAATCTGCCATAACTGTTCTCGAGCGATTGTATCATACGCCGATTTGAAATCGATGATCAAGTGATGTGTGGGCACGTTGTATTCGCGGCATTTCTGCAACACCTGGCGGATGGCGAACATCTGGTCCGTTGAAGCGCGTTCACCCATAAATCCAGCCTGATATTGCCCCACTAACTCTCTTGCAATCGGTGATAGACGGCGGCATAAAATTTGAGAGAGTAGGCAGCGCTCAGTAGTGTGATCGCGCGGTAGTTCCCGCAATCCAACTTGTCGCCCTTTTAGTAGATGGGACACACGATACCTTCCATCCATTCCTCCGGTAATACTTCCTCCTCCCAAATCTTGGTAATGACCCAGTGTAGTGCTCTCACCAGTGTTTCTCCACCGTATTTTAGAAGCTCGCTTGGTAGTTGATCTGCTCCAGCGGCTTTGTTGTTTTTCAACCGGCCAACCTCCTCCTCAATCTCTTGGAGGTCAGGGGCCGGAAGTCTTTCGTCCTGTGCACATACTCCAAGATCAGTTACGACGCCACCTTCGGTACTTGCAACGTCGCCATTGAGGTGCTCATCGTAATAGTGCCGCCACCTCACGCTCGCTCGTGAGAATATTCCCGTGATTATCTCGGCACATGTCGGCCTGTGGCACAAAGCCTCTGCGCGAGCGGTTCAGCTTCTCGTAGAACTTTCGTGTGTCCTTAGCGCGGTACAGCTCTTCCATCGCTTCACGATCTCGTTCTTCCTGCTGGCGCTTCTTCATCCGGAAGACTGAGTTCTGCCTGTTCCGCGCCTGTTTGTAACGTGCCTCATTCGCTCTCGTACGGTGTTGCAGCATTCTCGCCCATGCTGCATTCTTCTCGTTTTTCAACTGTTCACATTCGCCGTCGTACCAGTCGTTTCTGTGATTCGGAGTCGCGAAGCCTAGTGCTGTAGCCGAGGTACTACCTATGGCGGATCGGATGTCCCTCCAGCCATCTTCAAGTGTAGCTGCACGAAGCTGCTCTTCCGTTGGTAGGGCCACTGCTAACTGCTGCGCGTAGTCTTGAGCCACTTCTACGTTACGCAGCTGCTCGATGTTGAGCCGCGGCGTTCGAATTCGACGCGTGGTGATAACTGTCGAAAGTTTTGAGCGCATGCATACAGCGACTAAGTAGTGGTCCGAATCTATATTCGCACTGCGGTATGTGCGGACATTGGTTATATCCGAGAAGAATTTACCGTCGATTAGAACGTGGTCGATTTGATTTTCTGTTTGTTGGTCGGGTGATCTCCAGGTGGCTTTGTGGATATCTTTGCGGGGGAAGAAGGTGCTTCGGACTACCATACCACGGGAGGCTGCACAGTTTACGCATCATTGGCCGTTATCATTCGATACGGCGTGCAGGCTGTTTCGCCCGATTACCGGTCTGTACATTTCCTCCCTTCCTACCTGCGCGTTCATGTCGCCGACAACGATTTTCACGTCACGTGGCGAGCAACCGTCGTATGTTTGCTCTAACTGCGCGTAGAACGCTTCTTTCTCGTCATCAGGTCAGGTCTCCCTTCGTGTGGGCAGTGGACGTTAATGATGCTGTAGTTGAAGAAACGACCCTTAACTCTCAACACGCACATCCTTGCGTTGATCGGCTGCCACCCGATCACACGTTGTCGCATCTTGCTCAACACCATAAATCCTGTTCCCAGTTAATTGGTGGTGCAACAGCTTTGGTAGAAGGTAGCCGCTCGATTCCCGCTTTCCCACACTTTCTGTCCAGTCCAACAAAGTTGCTGCAACGCCACGATGTCGAAGTTGCGGGGATGTAGTTCGTCGTAAATTATCCTGTCACATCCTGCGAAACCTAGTGACTTGCAATTCCATGTTCCAAGTTTCCAATCGTAGTCCTCATTTCGTCGCGTGGGTCTTGCCGATTGTATCGAGTCGTATTTTCTCCTATGTTATTCGCAATGGGGATTTTTACGGGTGGCTTATTGGGCCTACGCCAACACTCCTGTCTCGCCGGAGGGCCATCGTGCCAGTTCTGTTTAACGTCCCAACCAACACTAGGACGACCACGTTGATGGGGCTACCACCTTGGATCTAGCTGGGCGTGGTGCAGCGTTTCTTACTCAGCCGCTGGATGCCAGAACAGACGCTGTTTGAGCCGCACCACCTTGGTGAACAGACACTCGGATCGTACCTCCTCAATCTAGCTGAAGTCAGAAGGACAACAGTGCCCAGGCTGCACTACCAGCTAAGCACACAACTCTTAGCTGGCGGTCTTTGTCATCGCTTGACCCGTGGAAGCATGAGGTAGGAACTTGTGAGGACCAGAGCTATGTTGAACGCTCTCCTTATTGACTCACCGTTTTGGCAGCTGGTGACTTCATTATTATTATTATTATTATCGATATATGATTCTGTGTGCTAGGGGTAGCCACCGGGAAGCTGGCAATTAACCAGCATATTACCTTGGAATTCCTCTAAAGTTCGGAAAATCATATGTTGACAAATTAAAAAAATAATAAATAAAAAAGAAATAAAAAATTCTGAAATTTTATCATCGTTGGTCAAGCCCAGACCTGGTTGCACGGATGACAATTTCGTGCATCTATCGTCGCTGTCAAACAGAACTGAAAGAGAGAATGTTCTTCACATGCATTTTACGTTCTCACAGCTGAGTTGCCAAACGTTGCCTTCCACCACCCCTCCGAAAAACGTAAAATCATGAATGGACTGCCAACCACCAGTAAAGCGCGTGTTTTGTACCCTCCGCGTGGTTTACACAAGATATCATAAGGGTGAGCTAACGGTAGCCATGCAACTGCAGCAGGGGGTTGATGAGGTGTTGCGGAAAATAAGCATGTGGTTGAGAAAATCCTACATCCCTTCGAAGGATGTGTGTGTATGAGAGAGTGTGAGGGGTTGAAATGAAAAGCGCCTGGTGATGCTGGCGACGCCTGACGGCCAATCTCGGAATCTTTTCGCCATAATGTTTTCGAGTTTTTTCACTCAAATCTAGTAATATAGATTTTGCCTTAAAATTATTAAAAAAGTACTATTTAAACTAGTTTAACCGAATTAAAACTACTTTTAAAGCTAGGCGTACGGTCGAGTAAATGCGTTCGCGTAGAAATTAATTCGCTGTAAGTGTTTTCTCGGGGAAAAAAAATCGAATTTTACTTTCGCGACATATCGGGGAGGAAAATTTTCCTCGCGACAGTGAACCATACCTTGGGGATTGGAGCTGGATTTTGCTTGTGGGTCAAAATGGATTTTCGCGTGGATGTTTGAAATTTTGTGGAAAATGTAAGATTTTCAACGAAAAGTGATGAGTGGCGAGTTAGATTTCGATTATTTGCCCTGTTTGTGTATAATTTCGAGTAAATTCTTTGTTAAGTCTTTCAACTCATTGTGAGTAGCTATGCAGATGTGAAAATTTGCTTCCAGTATCGAATCGTTACCCACAGAATATGGATAGATGCCTATAATAGCAGTAATTGAAACGCCTAAGGATAAGGCAACTATATTTGTTGGTTTACAAACGTCGACAATTGGAATAATAAAAAAATCGTGTAAAAATTAACTTTGCATTGATCTGCAGTTGCAATGCAGGATCCAGATTTTCCACAACCTCCGTACATCAGCAGAAGCAGTAGCACCAGCAGTAGAGCAAGGAGCCCTTTGTGTGAATGTAAAATTTGCCCCGTGGTGGTGGTTCTGTTCAGAGCAGCATGGTGGTGTATCCTTTCACACGACGTGTCGTCGCGTATCGGGCTGCTGAAGGCCAGTGCGACTGTATGAGTAGGGATGTGTGTGCCCATCACAATCATTATAGCACCAACGACGGCGACGACGACACATGGAAATCAGTTCATAAACAGAAATCAATATTTTGGTGGTATATTTCTTATTAGTTCCGTTTTCAACAGTGAAATGAAAACAGCAGTGCCCAAAAATAGCTGAGTAGCGGTGCTTGATCGACTGTTTTACACACGTGCTTTTGAGTGACAGTGAACCGAGGTTTGTAACCGAACAGGCAGCTTTTTAATCGAAAGAAGACCACATGAATACGGTATTACAGGACAGTGAGATGATAAGTGGAGTTAAGTTCGTGTATGAACTCAAATAACCCGATAATCAGTAGGTACATATAAGAAGAGCATACAGCATCAGAAGTATAATGAAACTGTGCTAATGGGTAGGTGACTACAGGTGGCTGAATCTGATCAATCTGAACTTTTTGGGGTGTCTTGCAAATTCCGACATGTGCAATATTTTGTGATAAGAATTCATTGCTCAACAATAACTTTCTTGACCAATAATGTTACCAATTTTGCATTTAAGAAGGGATAAATCATCTTCGTAGCTGACGCTCTGCATCCTCGGTCACACCCAATAATGCTTGTCAGATCACGATCCACCTGGTGCGCTCTGCGCTCCACGCCTTCTTGTACCAACCCGATCAGTAGCGTGTACACCAACTTTGCTGGGTAGTTGTCCGGCATTCTCACAACTTCCCAGGCCCATCGTATCCTTCCAGCTTTTGCCACCTTCGAGATGCTAGGTTTGCCGTAGAGTGCAGCAAGCTTGTGGGTCATTCTTCGCTGCCGCACATCGTTCTCCTGCCCACCACTAAATATGGTCCTAAAAACGAACACTTTGAGTATTTGAATGTTCTCCTCGAGCATAGTCCAGGTCTCGTGCTTGTAGAGAGTCACCGGTCTAATCAGCGTTTTTTATATGGTACATGGTACCTTAATCCGGGGTCAAATTGATCACTTTGAAACAACTTTTGTGGATAACATTAGTGACAATTCAAATATTGCCAAAAGAATTTCTGTAAAATCAGTACCCAGTGGATCTCCATGAAATCATGTGACAGAATTTTGTTCAACAAATTTAAACTTTTAGTTAAATTACTTCAAAAATCAAAAAATTGAAGATGCCACTTTGGGGCGAAATTGATCAGTATACAATTTATCATCGGTTAAAAAGATAAAAATCCTTATCCACTTAATTTTGCTCTTCTAAACCCGAATACCGCGTCAAAGCTCTTACATCTAGTGAATTTGACGCTTAAAATACAAAATAAAATTTTGAAATTTCCCCCTTAACGCCTAAAGGTAGGCAATCTTCTTTGAAATCAGTGATTTCTATTACAATACAGTCGACTCTCCACATGTCGATGTTCTACATCTCGATATCTCTCCCTATCTCGATGGTTTCCACGGTCCCTTCAATCTGCATACATTTTACCTTTCTACATGTCGATATCTCATTATCTCGATATCTCTCTATCTCGATGCGAACTCGTTCGTTTTTGTTCTAGGTTTTCTTTCCATATGTCGATATGCCCGTTTTAACAGGTTGCTAGATCTCTTTTCTAGGCGCAAAAAATTCTGGGAAGGCGAGGTGATATCTGTTTGTTGACGGTTTTTCATAGTAACGGACGATTTTTCAATCTAGTGTGTATTACAAATTGGTTCTTGAATTCGATCTCTCCCTATCTCGATGGTCCCTGCAATATCGAGATGTAGAGAGTCAACTGTAAATGACTTTTTCGTCAAAAAAGAACTTTTTTTTAACTTATTCATATTCAGAATAGCTTCATATCTTTTAACCAAGGCTCCACAAAAATGTTTAACCAAAAAAAAATTACAGGAAGTTCTAGTGGCAATTGATTGTTTAGAAGCAATGATTTCAGCTAAGTGAGAAATACTTTGCAAATTCATAAAAAATAAGGCAAAACTAACATTTTTCAAAATAAATAAAAGTCTAAGCTCATCTCTAGATATCTACGAACTAGATGAGGTAAGAAGTTTGAGATCATTGCGACGCTTAGAAGTTCCTGGTATGCAATTACAATGTAGTACCCAAATGATCAATTTCACCCCGCTGATCAATTTGACCCCGGTTTACGGTACTGATGATGCGCCTTCGCATGTCACGGCTAACTTTGTTGTCTGTCGTTGTTCTGTATGTTGTTTTGTCGTGATGTAGACAAAGTCTAGGCTTGCCCTGTCGTTCGCGGCTCCTCCGTATGCCGCCAACATGTACTTTGTTTTCAACGCGTTCTCCATCAGCCCAACATTTAATGCTTCACGTTTCAGGGTGATGTACGTACAGTCCATGTCATCCGCAAAACAGACAAATTGGTCGGATTTCGTAAAAATCGTGCCTTGGCTGTTGAGCCTGGCTCGTCGCATGACACCTTCCAGGGCGGTATTTAACAGCAGGCATGAGAGTCAATCGTCATAGTTAACTTTGTCGTAGTCCTTGGTGAATTCCAAACGTACTCGACTAATCGCCCGAAACTCTTATGTAGTTTTTTACACCCGTCCATCGTCGCTTTCATCAGTCTAGTGAGCTTTCCAGAGCAAAAGCAGTTCTCGTCCATGATTTTCCATATCTCTGTGTGGTCGACACGGTTGTATGCCGCCTTGAAGTCGATGAACAGGGTGTGCGTTTGGACCTGATATTTGTGGCATTTTTGGAGGATTTGCCACACGGTGAAGATCTGGTTCGTTGTCGAGTGGCCGTTAACGAAATCGGCTTGATAACCTCCCACAAACTAGTTTACTTTGGGTGGAAGACTACGTAAGATGGTCTGGCTATTGATTGCATAGTTTAAATTTTCACCTATATGGTTTCACACTATACGATTTACATAGTGTATTCGGTGTATCCTCGTCTTTGGCGTTTTCCAATCGATACCGATCTGGTTTTATTGTTTTTGTTCTTTTTTCTTGTACTGTGATTGTAAAGAGTTTTAATCAACCAACTGGAATATCTTCACTAATTTAGTTGCGGCCAAATTTCATAGATACTCACCAACTATTGACACTCCAAGTGATTTAGATGCCGTTGATACTACTATGTCCGTCATCATGCACATTTTAGAAAAAAGTTTGCGCTCTGCAGTGTGTGAAATCAACAAGGGTAACGCCTTATTACAGTGTCCTTTTCAGGACGCTATGTGAACCCATTGAGGTACGCTTTTGCATGTATGACGATCCTATTCCATTACCTGTTTTTTTCCCCTGTCCTATCCTTTTCCCTTCCCTTCTCCGTCAGGTAAATGATGAATAGGCTCGTGTTCATGGCGATGGCACAAATCTCCCAAATGGAGGAGAACGTGCTTCTGCAGCCGACCTAATAATACCTGATAGGGAAACTCCTTGGTGGAATTCTGGTCTTGCTAAGCTCATGAAACTATGTAGAAAGAGTGGGAGCAGACGACGTTCGACTTGATCGGAGGCTTTCAGGTCGATTCGCAGGGCTTACCAGAAAACTTTTCGGTCTGCTGAACGATCTGGCTAGAAAAAATCTTTGTACGAGTGTTTCCAGTTTGATTAAAGTCAGTTAGTGGAAGAAAATCCTTGTGAAATCTCAGGATTTGCGATTGACCAAACTTTGTTTTCCAAATGAGGATTTCACTTCGTACGGGGTGAGGAAGTTCTGGTATGCTTATTGAGCACACACTTCTCCGGATGTGTGGATATTACATTTCGGATGAACCTGATGTCTTTTATTGTAGTTATGATTCTCTGGCCTTGGCTTGGAGTAGCGTAACTATAGATTCGATCGAGTAGGCACTAAATGGCTTTGCTTCTTTCAAATCATCTGGAACAGATAGCGTACATCCTATTTTGCTTCAGAAGTGATTTGATTATTTCTAACATGTTTTGAAAAATCTACTTGCTTGCAGTTTTGCTACAGGGTATATTTCTAAATCTTGGTGGGATATTACTATTAAGTTTCAGACCTATTCAGACCTAGGAATTTTCGGGATTTTCTCGGCATAAGCTGTCCCATGTCATGTGAGATGTTCAGCATAAGCTGTCCCATGTTGTAATTTTCATCATAAGCTGTCCCATGTCTAGTTTTGCACCATAAGCTGACTCATGTTGAATTTTACAAATGATATTAGGATTTCCGGAGAATGTTCAGGAATCCCTAAGAGATTCTGGGATAGCTTTTTATGAGTATAAATTGAAAAAAAAAAAAAATGAACATGGAACAGTTTATGCTACAAAATTTAACATGGGACAACTT
This sequence comes from Aedes albopictus, assembly GCF_035046485.1. Taxonomy (NCBI): domain Eukaryota; kingdom Metazoa; phylum Arthropoda; class Insecta; order Diptera; family Culicidae; genus Aedes; species Aedes albopictus. The sequence continues at coordinate 289,994,309 of NC_085137.1, forward strand.
ATGATGAGAAAACTGAACATGGGACAAATTGATTTGATGTTGTTTTCATGGAGTTTCTGAACAAAGTATACTAACCGAGAGTAGATTCTGCAAGTATACGCAAAAATAGACCTTTTGGTGATAAAAAGTCAAAATCGTCAAAACATGGGACAACTATGCTGCACACGGCAGTGAAATGCTTAGAACGCATTGTCGATTATCACATCTGTGATGCTCATTTGGCTAACATTCCTCTTCATGCAAACCAACATGCTTACCAATATTTATACACAAGGTTGTTTACGATATTGAGAAAGCATTCACTCAAATCAATTTTTGTTTAGGTGTTTTCTAAGATATCCAGGGAACTTTTGATAATGTTCCTTTCGATGCCATACTGGAAGTTTTAAGGTGTCATGGTATATCTCCAATGATTTCCAATTTGATTTATCAAATGTTGAAAAGCAATATTCTATTCTCGATGTTGCGTCAAGCAGCGATGAGGAAACTCCCCTGGTCACCACTTTTGAGGAATCTCGTAGCAGATACGCTATTGAGGCAACTCAATAATAGTGGTTTTCCTACTTGTGTATTTGCAGACGACCACATAACATTGTTAGTTGGTATGAGCATCAGCCCCATTTTCGACCTGTTGCAAAGCTCTCTTCAGGTAGTTGAGGGTTGGTGTTGCCAATGTGACCTTCCGGTACATCCGAGTGGAACTTCTATTGTTCTTTTCACCAAAAGGTGAAATCGTAATGACGTTCGACCTTTGCGTCTCTTTGATCTTGAAATTGATGTGACTGAAGAGGTAAAGTACGTTGAATTCATTCTTGATTCTAAGCTTTCTTGGACACCTCACATTGAGTTCAAAATCAAACAGGCTTGTATGGCCTTCCAGTAATGCCGGCGAACCTTTGGTAAATATTGGGGTCTTAAACCCAAGTATATCAAATGGATTTACATAACTGTTGTTCCACCAATATTGGCTCATGGATGTCTTGTGTGGTGGCAAAAGGGCGTAGTGAGAACAATCCAATCAAAACTAGGCCATCTCCAAAGAATGTGCCTAATGGCGATGTTTGGAGCCATCTCTTCAACTCCCACGGCGGCGCTCAAAGTTCTCTTTGACGTCCACTACATATTCATCCTAAAGGCTAGTTTCCACTTCGTACGTACTGTGCAAAAAGATAGGACAAGTAATGGCCAAGTAATGATTCCGTATCAAAATTACTTGAGCAGTTCGCAGCTGGCAAGTAAGGAGTGTAAAGTGTAACGCTCGTAACGCCTCCCGTGCAAATCAAATGGAGCTGCCACTTTTCTGCGCAGAAAAATAGTCCGTGTTATTATTCCGTAAGGAAAAATGACATTTCTCCCCATATAGATCAGTTATTAAAATTACTTGCGGAAAAAAGAGGAATTTTACATGAGCGCTCTACTTGGGATCTGGAAACTTAGCTTAAACAAGAAGGACTGTCTTGCACTTACCGCCTATTGAAACTCGGTGTATTAAAGAAAATTCCTGTGAACCGCAATACATCACCTCGTTGTTTCAATTTTAGTGATTTGGGACAAAGTTGTCCTTGCTTCAAGTAATCTTACATTTGCTTGTAATTTTCCACGACATTCCTTCATGGGAGGATTGGACATCTGGACATCTGGAGATAAGTATTTCAGACGGCATCGTGTGTCACACTGATGGCTCCCTTCTCGAAGGTCGAGCCGGTGCTGGTGTCCACTCTCGTGAGCTGAGGCTACATCAGTCTTACTCACTCGATGGACACTGCACCGTTCTTCGGGCCGAAATCTTTGCTCTTATGTGCGGAGTGCATTGTGCAATCAGCACTCCTGCAGCACGTAATGGGTAAAGTAATATACTTCTGTTCAGATAGCCAGGTTACTATTTAAGCACTTCTTTAGGCCAACTCTAGATCGAAGTTAGTTATCGCTGGTCGAACTGAAATTGAAGAGATGTATTCGGCAAACGCTGTTCACATTGCATGGGTTCCTGACTATTCTTCCTTCACTGGAAATGAAATGGCTGATGAGTTACCTCGCACTGGAGCATCACATGACTTCATTGGTCCTGAATTCTGGGCTGGATCTAAGCCAGGGCCCCCACATTTTAAGCGCCCCCACATTTTAGCCCCCCCCCCTTCACAAAAAATATGTAGTTTAGCATTAAATAAGTTTTTGCAGCCCAGATGAAGACGGTGGAATCCTTTTTTTATTGCTTACATTAACTTTATTTCCCTTATTGCTCAAGTACTGTTCGACAAAAGTAAAGAAAAAAAGTGTTTACTCGTGGCGTGTGCGTGTTGTTCTGTGTATAAAATCTGTGTTAATTTGTTATGTGTGGCCTATTCTAATGTTGGTGGTACCGGTACATACCGCTGCTGTGTTGAGGGTGGGTTCATTGGCCGACACAGCGACTCCTGTCCAGCTGTGCGGCCGGAAATCTCGCCGGATGGCAAGGCGAGCGGTGTCTAGGCCGGTACTCGGCCGACGGGACCAGCGGGCGTTGCTGGGGAGGGGTGGGGGTGAGGATGCAGGCGTCTTCCCTCTTGGACGCAATCGCCGGCCGTGGACTAACCAATGAATCTCCTTTGCGTTTAGGGTTTTGCCCGAGATGGTCCTTCTTGGAGGACGAAATCCTTAACGGTTAGGCGCGGGAACCGTTCCCGGTTCCGCGGGCCGAGCCGTGTGCTGGACGGAAACCTTGAGGTCCAATACAAAGAGGTCCTAAAGGACGGGACGTTTTAAATACCAATCGCTGTGCAATGTGCAGTAACAAATTTACCTGAACGGTATTTCCCCCATAATCCTAGCTCTTGTTAGTACGGGAAGGAGGGGGGGGGGGGGGGGGGGTGTTCAAAGTTCACTCCACTTAATTCACTGCACTTTCAAAGCACGTCTCAGCGCACGGACGCCTGATTTTATAATCTGCCAATTTTAAGCAATGGCCGTTTAAATTTTGTTCTCCCATATTCCCTCATTCTACTGATTTTTGCTACCGCTTATCTTGGCCATGTTCCAACATTGGTAGCAGACAACATAGTACAGCGGTACGGGACCCTATCACTACTGTGGTACTCTACTGCTTTTACACAAGAAACGTGAAGGGTCCGACACTTACAACATTTTACAAAACAAAAATCAACAATTTGTAACCAAACGGTTACAGACTTCCTCCAGACATTCCGCTAGAGATTCTTCTAGAAATTGCTTCCGGGATTCTACCAAGAATTCCACCAGGATTCAATACAGAAATTTATCCAGGAAATCTTCAAGGGATTCGTCCAGAGGGATTTTTTCCAGAGACTCCAACAGGAATTCATCCAAAGATTTCTCCAGGAATTACTTCAGGGCATTCTCCAAAAACTCCACCAGGAATTCTCCTGGGCATACTTCCAGGAAATTTTCCGGGCATTCTTCCAGGGATTCCTCCTTCGATTCTTGCAAGGATTTTTCCTTGATTTTTTTCAGCGATTCCTCCAGGAATTCCCCCAGATGTTCCTCCAGAAATTCCTCCAGGAATTCCCTAGGAGTTCCTCCAGGAGTTCTTCTTTCTTCTGAGATTGCATCAGGAATTTTCCCTGGGATTCCTTCAGAAATCCACGCAGGCATTCCTACAGGATTTCATCCAGAATTTTTTTCCAGGGTCTCCTCGAGGAATTTCTGCCGGAATTTCCTCAGAGATTCCTTCAACAATTCCTCCAGGATTTACTCTAGGATACCTTCTAGAGAATTCTTGCAGATTTTCCTCCAGGAATTGCTGCATGGATTCCTCTAGGAATTCCGCTTGAAATTCCCACAGGAACTTCTTCAGGGATTATTCCAGGGATTTCTCCACTAATTTCTCCAAGAATTCCCCCAGGGACCCCTTTAGAAATTATTTCAACGATTTCTCCAAGAATTTCTCCAGAAATTTCTCCAGAAATTCCTCCAGGAATTTCTCAGGGGATTTTTACAGAAATTTCTTTCCAGAGTTCTTCTAGAGTTTCCCTCAGAAATTCATCCAGTAATTGTTGCAAGAATTTCTCCTTCAAGGATTCCTGCAGCATTTCTCAAAGGAAACCCTCCAGGAATTCCTCCAGGTGAATACCTGGATTTAATCCAGGAATTTCTTCAGGAACTCCTCCAGGAAGTTCTCCTGGAATTACCCCAAGAATTTCTTCAGGAATTCGTCCAGTAATTTCTCAAGGAATTGATCCAGGAATTGCTCCTTAATTTTTTCAGAAATTCTTCAGAAATACCCTCAGGATTTTTTCAGGTATTCCACCAGGCATTTTTTAGGGAAGACATACATTTCTCCACGAATTTCCCAAGGATTTTTCTCAGGCATTCCTCCAGGAAATCCTTCAGAGATTCCTCCAGGAAATCCTCCAGAAGTTTTTCCAAGGATTCTTCCGGGTAATCTTTAAGGATTTCTTCAGAAATTCTTCCAGGAGGAGAACTTCCTGGAATTCCTCCAGATATTCCTCCAGGGATTTCTCCACAAATTTCTTCAAGGATTCCTCAGGGATTTCTTCAGGAATTCCATCGAAGATTTCTCCTGGAATTCCTCCAGAAATTTCTCAAGGGATTTTTCAGACATAGAAATAGAAATTTCCCAGAATTTCTCTGGAGATTCCTCTTGAAATTCATTCATTAATTCTTCAAAGAATTCCTCTAGAGATTCCTCCACCTCCAGTAATTCTCACCGGGTTACCTTTAGGAATTCCTCCAGGCAGTCCTCCAGGAATTCCTGCAGGAAATACCCCAGGATTTTTTTTTCCAGGAATTCCTCCAGGAAATTCCTAGGAATTGCTCCTGGTCATCCTTCAGAAATTATGTCAGCAACTCCTCTAGGAATTTCTTCAGAAAAACCATAAGGGATTTCTTCAGAGATTCTTCCAGGAAATTCTCCAGGCGTACTATCAGGAATTTTCCAGAGATTTCTCCAGAAATTCCTCCAGGAATTCCTTCAGAGAATCGCCCAGGAATTGCTTCAAGGGTTCCTCCAGGTAATTATCCTCCAGGGAATCCTCCAGAAATGTCTCCAAGGGTTCTTCCAGGAAATCCTCTTGGAATTTCTCAAGGGATATTATCAGAAATTTCTCCAGCAATTCCTCCCAGAATTCCTCTGGAGATTTCTCTAGTTAATTTGCCAGGGATTGCTTCAAGATTTCCTGTTGGGTCTTATTCAAGAATTCTTTCAGGAATCACGTCAGGATATCTAGGATTTCTTCTAGTATTTCCTCATAAGATCTCTTCAGATATTTCTCTAGGTATTCGTTCCATAACACAGCGTAACAAAAAATAACTTTTGGTCTGTCTCAAGTGCAAACTTATGTGTCTCCGAAGGATTTTGGGCCGCTAAATCCGAATCCGAGCTCAGATTTGCTCTAACACGTCACAATTTTGAGCTATACCTCAATTTATAGGGCAAAAAAATGCGATTTTGGGCTTTTTTGACTGCAAGCCATTAAGCAAGGAAATATTTTTTTTAAGCAACCAAAAGGTTAATTGGTCAATTAACATCTAAATTAACGACTCATGCCAAATATTTCATTTTACCAAATCGAATTTGATAGTTTTAAGCGATTTATGTTAGGTACGATATTTCCCATACAAGTCACCCTCCAAAAGTTGCATGCAAGTTTTCATACTAACATAAAATGCTTAAATCTTTCAAATTTGATTAGGTAAAACGAAATATTTTGCATGAGTCGTTAATTTAGATGTTAATTGACCAATTAACCTTTTGATTGCATAAAAAAAACATTTCCAAGCTTAATGGCTTGCAGTCAAAAAAGCCCAAAATCGCATATTTTGCCCTATAAATTGAGGTATAGCTCAAAATTGTGACGTGTTAGAGCAAATCTGAGCCCGGATTCGGATTCAGCAGCCCAAAATCCTTCGGAGACACATAAGTTTGCTCTTGAGACAAAAAAATGTTGCGCTGTGTAATTTATACAGGAATTCTTCCAGGTATATTTTCAGAAACTTCTCCAGGGATTGCTACGGGACTTTCTTCCAGGGATTCTACAGGGCTTCCTCCAGGCATTCCTGTAGGAATCCAGGAAGCCTTCCAGGGATTGTTCCGGGAATTCCTCAAATTATTTCTTCAGAAATTCTTGATTGATTTGTCTTTATTTAAGAGACTTTCAGCCCTTGGCTGGTTCGTCTCTAAATCAGAAAATCTTCTCAGGTTCTCTTCAAAAATTCATTCAGGAGTTCCTTCGGAAATTTTAGAAATTCTTCAATCATCTTTCAAGGGATGCACCTAAAAAACGCTTTTAGAATATAATGTTATTATACTCAATTTCATCGTTTTGCGTATAGATATAGAAGCTGCCCCCCTCTGACCGAAAAGCTGGTTACGCCCTTGATCCGTAAAGGTTTGCAGGGCCTAATACCAACCTTCCGGTTTACTGTCCGGAGCGACCCAGTAAGTTTGCCGAAGCAAATCACCCGTCCTTGTCAGCATACGACCAAGGTTGCTCGTAACCCAGCCGGTAGCTCGCGGAGGTGGGGATCGGAGTTGCATGGCAAGAGGTTTAAGCACCTTACAAGAGGCCTGAATCGCATTGCCAATGTTTACCATGCCAGACGTTCCGCAGCCGCTCGGCATTCGACTTCGACAGGCGTCTTCAGTGTGTGTGATTGTTGATGATCTTCTTCATCAGGTTGTTTATCAACGTGGGAGAGGAGAAAAGAATGATGGTTGCTTCCACTTACCCACGGGACGGGGTCTGTACAAGTGCATGTGGATGTCATATTGGCGCATTTGCCCAAAAGTACACGCGGCAAATCCCTGAGGAAAGGAACAGCCGCGTTTTTTGCTCCCCTTTTACTCCATTCTTATGGGAGATAACATTGCGGCGTTTCCTCAAGTGCGGCTGTTCCTTTCCAAAAGGATTTGCCGCGTGGAATTTCGTGCAAATGCGCGTTTGGAACATTACAAAGGCCGCGCGGTGTATCACATTCAGCAAACCAGTCAATAGTATTTTTGTGCAATGGCAGAGCGGCAGAGGGTTCACGTTGATGAGCGAATACCAGGCGTAAGATAGGTGATAGATTGTGTTGTTGATTACTCTGGACAGGACATGTTGTGGAGCAGTTTTTTTGTTGCATGACTTGCAGACGTGATTGAGGCATTGGAGGCAAGGGACACTACCAATTCAACATGTTTCTGGTTCTAGCGATGGCTATGAACATTTGCGTAGATAAGATGACGCACGTGCACAAGGAGGGGTTTTGGGGTTTAAACACCTCACCTCCCATTACCAAAGTTACATATACTAGACGCTCCACTGCCTAATGCAGAGATTAGGAAAAACCCCTCGCTCACTACCTTTTCTGAGCACAGGCCTGAGATGAAGAAAGTAGTAAGCAAGATACAACGTAGGAAGAAGGGAATTGACCTCAGGACCTGCATACGATTCAGAAACGGTAGCCTAAACAACCAACCTTGTCCATTCCGAGTTATAATGTTAAACCGCAGAGAAGAAAAATGAAACATCAAAAGTGCGTTAAATCTAGTAGAAAATTATTGTCTAAATATCTCTTCAAATCATTGTAACCTAATCGCGAACATCGTTTGTCTATTCGCAGATAGCTTTCAAATGAACATCTGATGAAGCATGGTTAAAATGGCCTCAACGGAAGAGCAGGATAGGAAAATAGTACTGGAGTTCTGCCACCTGTTGGAGAAGTCGAAGCAGCTCTTCAACGGGCTGCGCGATCTCCCCCAATACGGACACCGGCAGTGGCAGGCGTACTTTGGGCGCACTTTTGACGTGTACACGAAACTGTGGAAGTTTCAACAGCAACATAGGCTAGTCCTAGATTCTAAGTACGGATTGAAGCGATGGCAAATCGGTGAAATAGCTAGTAAAATTGGTCAACTCTATTATCATTACTAGTAAGTGGTGTGAGGGCGGTGTCAGCGAGGGCTAATGGTACTAATGGTGTATTTTTCTAATCTTCTACCACCACACAGTCTTAGAACGAGTGAAACAAATTATCTCAATGAAGCATATTCGTTTTATGCGGCAATCAGAGGGCGTGCTTACTACTCCCGGGCAATCAAGGAGGACCGGCCGGATCTGATGGTTAAGAAATTACGTTACTACGCTAGATTTATTGTTGTTTGTTTATTGTTGAAAAAGATGAAGCTAGTGAGAGAATTAGTTATTGAATTAGAGCGACAAATACAGGAATACACGACAACGTGAGTATAGCTGTATCCGTGGAGTAGCTGTAGCAGTAGTAATGAATGTCGCTTCCAATTTTAGCTACGAGCCCGAGGATCAGCTCGAATGGTCACTCGTGTTGGATGAGATCAAGGGATTCATCAAGGCGGAAGCGGCGGTAGCGGTACTACATGCGGACACGAATCCCATCGTGTTATCGCACAGGTTAGTCGTTCACCAGTGAACAGTATGTAGTATAGATTAGGCCCGTGCTTCCGAGTATTGTTGTTCTTTTCTGTTTTGTTATTTTTTTTGTTTTATTGTCTTCATTTCTGGATAAAGTAGAAGTTGGATGACAGACGTGCATTTTCCATTCTTTCAGGTAATTTTAGAATTATGTGTGTTTGATTATTTGTCTGAAAATGTTCCTGCTCCGCCATGTAGCATTTACCTCATTCTGTTTAGTATTGCATCTAAACAGATTAAACTTAAAAAAAGACTATACGTTAGGTGCGTTCCACTTTCGCTAGATTCCTCAACTGAGCAAGGGTCGTGTGAGTCCCAGCAAAGATAAGACCCCCTTTTTCATGCCTCTGGGTCGGCAAGACGCTCGTGACACTTCGCGACAAGAAACACTTATGGATTGGCTTAAAGAAATTCCCTCTTGATACTCTATTTTCAACCTCCACTCTTCTCTCTTCCTAGCTCCCTGGCGTTCGTCTTTAACACAAGACGACGCCTCCCACTACCACACTACCCTTACCTTTACTTCCTTCGTTACTTCTTCGGGTGTGCCACGCCTTCACTGCCACTACTTTCGCTAGTCCAATAGTCCAACATCTCCTTACCGTAAGCAATTTTCCTTCTTTTCTTCTTTTGCTGTTGGCTGCAGTCTCTTGAGGATCGTCTGCCTAACCCGTGAGCCCCTCGAGCGTGGTGATGGACTCGAATCTTTAGTGATCCGTGGCCCAACTGGGAAAGCCTGGGATTTCGCTGGCGTGTTCGCTTGTCATCTAGGGTACAGGGCTGAGGGGACACAACATTGAATACTGTTGACGTTCGCTCGGTGCAAATCCTTTAACTGCAATGCTTTTTAACTGAAAGTCCACTAAGGGCAACAGTTTTGCAGTTATCGCACCACTATCATCCATTAAAATAAATAATAAAGTGTCAACAACAAAGCGATGTTTTTTCGCTGTCACTTTTGCTGCAGTGCGATGTTTTTCAAATGTACATTGGCTGCATTCTGTAGCAACTGACAGTTTTTTGGCATCTGTCAGATGTTACAGTTATCGAATTTCATTCGATGAAGTGAAACGTAAGCACGTAACAGTTATCGAATGTACTGTATCGAGTAGATTCAACGCTGCGGTATGATGGTTCGCACCGAAATCACGAGGTTTGGTTTTAATATAAACCGTGATGTGTGTCCCATTGTGGACACAATGGGAATCACACGATGGCGGGTGTGACTCTTTCCTTGTCTCTTTCCTTTACACTTTTACGTGCTTTCAACTACTTTTTTTAACTTCTTCAACTAAAATTTTCTCCAAATAAGTTTTTCCTTCTATTGACTTTTGACTCTCGTCTATAGTGGTTTCGCAGCGCAGTGTCACGAACACTAATGCAAATCTACTGGTTGAAAATATGCCCATTTGATTTTGCTGGGAACAGCTGATCTTTGTTTACTATTTTCAACCAGTAACTCAAGTGGTGTTCGTGTAATGCAGCGTGTACTTACACGCAACACTACTAAAGGCAGAAACCACTATGGCAACCACCAGGCTTTATATTTGTGGAGATCGTTGACCCCGAACTTTTGGCCATTGACCCGCCGTAAGCGCCGAAGGTCTTCCTCATGACAACCCAGTTCGCCATCCCAAGGCTGCCCATTCGTGCAGTCCTGCACTGCACAACGCTGGCTAGCGGAACTATCGCCATCTTCACATGGGGCAGTGTACCGATTGCTGGAAACGTTGGATGCATATTTTAGTTCGCAGAACGCAGCCGTTGTGGAGTGCATTGATCTCCTGGAAGAACTGTTGTGTTTCTTGAGAATGCCACAGCAGTTCTATTCCATTCTCCTAGAGGGGCCACGTCAAGCTCACTATCATCGCCTCGTTGCCTCGAGATTCTGCGAATATGCTGGGGCGACATCCCGTTGCTTTGTTTGCTATATGTCGCACCGTAGTGGTCGTCAGCTCAGTAGGTACATTGTCGATGACGGAGAGTTTTGGGCGCAGCTTGACCATCATCAGTAGTGGTCTGAGTCAACGTTAGCGGCACGTTAGGTCCTGACGTCGATAATGTAGGAGAAGTGCCGTCTATGAATCGGAACGTTGTATATTGGCAAATATCTATGTGTAACGATAATAGAGGATGTTTCGGAAAAGGAGCTACCATTCAGTCGTTGAGCCGTTGTTGTTCATCGTCTGTTGGACGTTGCACTTTAGAATTGACGGTGCGAATTCCTTCTCCTGGCTTATTTGAGCGTTTAAGTCTCCTGTGATGATCTTGACGTCGTGACTTAGGCAGCGCTTGTATTCGCATTCAAATTGCGCGAAGAATGCGCCTTTCTCATCATCACTGCTTCCAGAATATGAGAGATGTGCACGTTGCTAAAGTTGAAGAATCGGTTCTTGATCCTCAACGTGCTTATCTTTTCGTCCATCGGTCACCAGTGCCACCTAGCCCTTTCCGTGCACAGCTGATATGATGCTCTCGGTTAACTTACGCTGAACGAAAACCCCCGCCGTTTAAAGAATGATTTTTCATTCATTACGATTCAAAATCGCAGAATCCGAATTTTAAATGATCACACAGCAGAACGATTTTACTACATTCTACTGAATTAAAATCATCCTGTTATTGTATAAAAATTGACACAATCAATGAATGATTTTCTACTTAGGGTGTGCTGATATTTATTATCATCTCAAAATCAACTGAAAGTATGTCCGGCTGTGTCCTATATCGAAAATAATCCAGTTTCAGTTTGACACTCGGTTCGACATCTGTCATTCGTTTGAATCAGTATGGTGAAGTAGAAGTTTTGCTAGCCAGTTGTGTTTCAGAGTTTCAGATCGGAACGGAAAATATTCTTATTATGTACAACGCAAAAGGTAAGAATGGCATATATTTTGTTTGTTTGTTCATTAAAGGAACTTTAAACATGGCCAATTGATAAATTCTTATTGATTTACAGGATATTTTGCTTCGATTTTTGCCTCGCACTCATGCCGGATCCAAATAAATATGAATAGCATGTAATAAATTTAAATATATGTAGTATGAATAAATAATTGATGAAATGGTTCAATATTTGGGTATCTTTAGGGGGCATCCATAAAGTACGTCACGCTTAGAGGGGGGAGGGGGGGTTCTGAAAATTGTGACAAGCAATGTGTGAAGTATAGGAAAAACCCGTACGAAGGGGGAGGGGGGGTTGAAAATTCCCATTTTTAGCGTGACGTACTAAATGGATGCCCCCTTATTGAGTTTTTATTTTCATTCAGTTCAAATTTTTACTGAAAACAAACCCACATCAAATTAAATCGAGAAAGAAATGAATATCATTCATTAATTTCCTTCTCAAAATGTAATGAAAATCATCCTGTTTTGGGATAATCGTCATTCACATTGTTTTGATTTTGAAGGAAGCTGCATCGAATATAAATCATCCGAATCTTATCTGATAATAGGCATGGGGCTCGAATGAAGCAAAAATCATTCAATTCATGGCGGGTATTTTCGTTCAGTGTAGGTGTGATCGGAAAGAGTAAGCATATGACTGGCTTTGCAGATGTTCTCAATGCATTTCGTGTGAAACATGGAATACGCATTAGTGTAGAATTAGCTATATGTTAAAATACACATTAATAAAAAAAAAAATATCATCGCTTGATGAGATATGAACATTGGGAATTCCGTGAACGAAGCAATATTTTGAGCGTTTTTAATACTTTGGTTAGAGCAATCCTGGAACACTTAATTGTACAAATATGACTGATTTAACAACCATTTTTTCAACCTGTTAAGAATGCTTTCTGGCCAGGTTCAGATGTATGCGTTGCCTAAAGAATGGAAAATCATATCTGGTTGAACTTCTCGATTATTTACCTTATTTATTAGTAGACTCTCAGTTGACAGTGCAGTTGCTTTCTAGTTATCTAAAACATTTTCTGAAATGAAAGCAGCTTCTCCATTGGCAGAAAAATCAACAATTCGCTATTCTCTACTTTGTTGAACTCTATTACCCTTATCGACAGGTAGCCCAAAAATAACAGATCAAAACACAATCTATTTGTAAATATCGTTGCTTTATTATCTTTCGTTACCATAATTACAATTTATAGTAGTGTTTTGTATTGCTCTTGCGTTTCATCGGTGTGTATCGATTGCAGATCGATAGTGGCTCTGATGCTTAAATTTTATGTTTTGCCATTGCAATACTTCTATACCCACATACCTATCAATCTATACTACAGAACACTTCACTTAAATGAAACTATATAATTGCATAAACTGTAAAACGTGTGAATTAGTTTATCGCTACCTTTGTTTGCCATATCAAAAGTGTACGTTTTATAGTACTTTTTTCGTTTTTTGTTATATTGATTACTACAACTGATTTTCTTTTGATTTTATTGAGTAGCCTTATAATTTATCGTTTTCTAATGCGTGTGCACCCTGAAGCAAATTAGTTTTAAGGATTTTAGTTTTAAGGATGTACGAGCAAAAAGTCGTTTGTAAATATTACCGCGTAGGACGCTTCTTTGCTCGTACAGTTTTATATGCTTAAGATGTTATAATTTAAGGATTAAGACGTGGAAAATTGGCCCGTTCATTCATCTGCCCATTTGTCTCATCCATAGTTCATAGTTCATCTCACGTGGTCAACACTCAACATATTCCGCGCTCTCTAATCAGCCATCAGTAGACGTTTGCCTCATTTTCTTACAACTTTTTTTAAGAGCATCATTTTGTTGTTCAGATCGTCCAGCATCATATCTTAGCCTTACATTTCTCATTGATATACTTTTGTATTTGTATGAGTACGTGTGTCATTAACGGCCGTCACCATGTTGCTTCGGATACGATGGAAAGCCCGGTGGTGTAGGTAACTGTAATGATGAATGTTGTGCAACAAATGCCAAGCTGAGCAAATAGGCTCGAATGGTGTGTCGTGTTTGTTCAAGTGAATTAAGGTGCAAAGAATTTTTGAAGTTTTTCAAAAACGATAGATGTAGATTTTGTAACGTTGAACTAATAGAGTTATCACGTTTTAATAATATAATACAGGTTTATAAGTGAGAGGCTACATTTCAGAATTCATAGAAACAGAATAAGGAAACGGCCATAAATTACGCCATGCATTGGGAGAATAAAGAGTGGCATAACGCAATTTTTACGTAACGTAGTTTATGGACGTTTTCTTATGCAGTACTATTCTACAACCAGAACTTCTTGTACATGGGTGTCCCACTTCACGCCCACTGATATTTCTCAGTTGTTTCTCGACCAACTAAGCTGACACATAAAGATTGGAGTGGCTGGTCAAGAAGTCATGGCTGTGTTTAAAAACACCTAAAATCTTACTTGGTTGAAAACTTGTAAACCTGTGTTATCGTTCCTAAATAACTGTGCGAAAACCGCTATCTTTTTGGAAAACGTACCTAAATTGTTTGCTCCTTAACATGTGCATCTAGTTTTTGTTTTGTCGTGCATCACGAGTAAATGTAAATATTACAATAGGTAATTGATAATCGATCAATAGCTAAAAGTGTATCGTGCATGATGGTGATACTGAATGAAGTGATTAGCGTTTTCATCTAAATTATTAAAAAAAACCTCCCAAATTAGTGACAATCATTGCGAGATACATAGATCTTGTCGTTAGGATTCTTATAATTTGGAAACTTACTGCTAAATTTGACAACTAAACAAGAGGGATGATAGGTATCACAACCGATTAAAAGTTAGATGAACATCTTCCTGGAGGTATATTAAAAAAGAGCCCGTTTTCTGACGTGTTCTCTGAGGTCTTCCATAGTAGTTAAAAGAATTTTACTGTTTATTTATTGGATGTTGTGTTATTGGGTTCAAGGCTAGTAGGCCGTAAGTAGAACCGAATGGGCGAGATCCCTCATCTAAACATCGTCGTCAAGAGCCTCCTCCGCCATACCCTTGTAGGCAGCGGCCTTACAAATATTGTTCCTCTTGAGCTCGAGAATCTTTTCGCTGGGACTAGTACGTCGAATACTGCGTACGTTGGCTCCAAGATCAGTGAGCTTGTCATTGTTCTTGATGACGAAAGCGTCAACCTTGTCACGGTTGACACCTAATCTCCTACTTCTCCTTCGACTAGGGCTCCAAAACTCCAACTCTCCTTACTTCTTCCTCTTTTTCTTCCACCTGTCCACTAGGCTCCAGTGCGCGTCCACCCCCTGACACGCAGTAATATGTAATGGCTGCGGTCTAACGCAAGATCATAACCCTCTTCTCACTTCAACTGGGCACTGTCCGGCCACTTCAGAAGCACACTTTCCAACTTTCCAAGACACCTGGCAGAGGTCCGTCGTATTGGCATTCTTGACCTTCTTCTACATCCACAGGGTTAATATCGAGTGCTACTGCATTTCCCCAGCTCTGCGACTGCTTCACGATTGCAGTCGCCGCGGTGCATTTGAATCTGATTCATTGGCGCTGTTGCTGCCACCGTAAACATGAGCTAATCGTGGTCTTTACGCGCCGCTAGTATCGACTTACTGATCCTCAACAAGCTCTGATTGAAGTTTTTACTGATTTTGATCTTTGAGGAAGCGAAGTTGATGATCATATATCAAGCTGTTAAGCAGCTTCTTCCATAGCGGGACTCAATGCTCTCTGTTATTGTAAGTAGTGACCACGCTTCATCCATTACTAGGGAGGTTGGCCTTTCCAGAGCCCTACATTTACGCGGCACTTCACACTATTACACCCTAAAATAGAGCTGCGTAGCCTTGCAGCAACTCATATCGATGACACGCTCTTTGGAGTGGGCACCAAGGTGATTGCCAATTAATTTCCTCGATTGCCTTACCACTTTCTTTGTCCTCGGAAGGCGGGCAGGGTCGACACAGCTTGTTTTTTTTTTCTTCCATTATAAATTGAATTTACAAAGATTTGCTTCTGTTTTATTGACGTTTTACTCTTCTGCGGTTGATTTTTTCCCGCATTGATGTTTCAAATGGAGGCGACACGCCTCCTAAAGATAATTGCTCGAACGTGGTTTTACCAGGCATCTTCACCTGGGCCTTGGGTTGTCTATTTCCGGCGCAAGTGAAACAGTCCAAGCTGCGTGTAACTGCACCTAGTTACAAAGCAGCAAATGAAATTGCTCAATACCAAGCGTTTACTGTTGAATACGCGGTCTATGTGCCAGCACGAGAAGTAGAGGTGAAGGTGAAGATCCTCGACGAAACGCTGACTTGCGAGAACATCAAGACCGGATACTTCGAAAAGAAAAATTCGACAAGGTAGCAAGAAAAAAGCTACAAGAGCACCTCAAACTCCAACTAAACTTCTCAAGCCCCCCCCGAGGACTGCTAGCTTTTAGGGCTCTTTTGGATCGCATATATGATGGCCTCGGACTTTCTGACTCCTACAGAGGCATACTTGACACTTTTATCCAAGCAGTTGAAGAGTATCTTCGGAATTTGACTATTTCATGGCCCCTCCTTGCTTCGATCATATCTTTTGATGGCTAATTCAACAAGTGAGGTACAAGATATGATCACTGTGCTACAGTGGAACTGTCGTAGCCTAAAACCTGTTTAAGTTTTCGATTCACAATTCTGATTGTGTAGTTTTGTGTTGTTCCTTGTTGTGAATGCATATGGTTTAGATCATTGGTTTGTTCTTTGTCGCGTTCAGTCAAGCCAAAGTCTACGCTCCATACAAATTTCAAAAGTTTTGTATGGACAAAAGTGTACAAGTGGGAGGGGGGGGGGGGGGGGGGGTGTCGGAGATGACCAAATTTTGGTCTACGTGGTTCATGAACTAAGGGATCGTTATAACTAAGTTTTTTAGAGCAAATGACTCAAAAGTAGTGTGTTTTAATTTGTTTTTGTTAATTATCATTGAAAAATGCGTAATAAATTAAAATTCTTTCTTAGGCAATGTTGTGGCCCCTGTTTCACTCTCTAATTCGTTCTTTCACATCAGACTTCTACCTCTTATCGTTTTCTTGCAATTTCGTTTTAAACATCGCATTACAGATCATAAATTTGTAACTGTACTAGTAACTATTTTTTTGCACTGTGCCACTGGAGCTGACGCACGTTTAATTCGAAATTGCAAGAAAACGATGAGAGCAGAAGTTTGGTGTCAAAGAACGAATTGTAGAGTAGAACAGGGGTCACAACTTTGTCTAAGAAAGAATTTTAATTTATTACGCATTTTTCAAAGATAATTGACAAAAATAAATTAAAACACACTACTTTTGAGCCATTTGCTCTAGAAAACTTAGTAATTTAATTAAACCAATCGATTGAAAGATGCCTTTTGATAGAAAACAAGGGTAAAAAAACTGCGATAAGTTTGACCATTTTCATGTTATAGCCAGTTAAGGCAATAATAGTCAAAAACATGGAACGTTCAATAGCTACGCAACGGTTGAGATTTGACCATATGCGTAGCACATTTTTTTCACCATTTATGGTCCTCTATCACTTTTTAAAAAGTTTGCACTCAGGAACCTAACACCCTGTATGTAAGTATTTAGCTGCAGACCTTTCTCTCTATAAAAATATATTATTATTGAATATTTTTTGAGTTAACAATTTTGACGGGTTTAGATGCTAATTGACAGGTAGGATATATAGTATGTTTCTGTCTGCAAAATGATCAATTGGAATTGAAAGCTCTTAGTTAAATGGAAGTGCTCAAAGAACACTAAGTTGTTAGGCAGCTCCAACCCAGTGGATTAAGAATACATAATTCAAAGTTAGGATCACCCATTTTTTTATCGCTCATTCATTTATTGCCAGTCATGGTTCCGATCATCGGATGACGCTTTTCTTGCTTTGTGTCAAAAATGCTCACTTCTATCCTTTCCCGTGTCACATTTTCTCATGTATTTGTATCGCTCATGCACCCATTCGATAGCAACTTCATACACGACTTTCATATTCATTCAGTCAGCACAGCACCTAACACAGAACACACCAAAACACTCCCAAACGCAGACATTCACACCCGTCATACACCATGGAGTTCACCAATATTCGAAAGCACGGGCCATTCGTCTTTCGTTGTAGAATAGAGTGACTCCACGTGTGTTGACCGATAGTGGTTCTGGTTCTAGGTTGAGTCCCCTGACGACGCCGCCCTGCGAGAGGACGCCCCACATGACCCTCAGTCTGCAGGAGATACTAATCGTGGGGTCCGCCTGCGAGCAGGCCAAGTTCTCCGAGCTGACGATGGATATGTTTAGGTGAGTAACGAAGGGGGTTGACGAGGGAGTTTACCAGTTATTTGAACGACTTCACATTCACAGAATGCTACAAACACTGGAAAGGGAACCAACGGAATCTATGCATCCTCTAGCCGGGCACCCAATGGTGACACACGGAGGACCACATGATGCCAGTCCTGCAGCCAGCAGGATGCCACCTTACGGAGTGCCAGGGTCCAAAGGTAAGGATAAATTTGAAAGCGTTCTGGATGAATATTAATAGAATAACTTCTTCTACAGGTTACGTGGAAAATGGTGACCGACGAGGAATGCGTGATAATCCACACAAATATCTGCTCTACAAACCATCGCTCAGTCAGCTCATGGTGTTTCTGTCGAGTGGGTTCAAAGAACTGCCACCAGGTGGAGCTCTTCTATTGTACATGTCAGCCGACGGATGTTTCTCGACTACGAAGCATCCACAGGATTGTATGGTCACAGCGTACACAGTCGGTGGTTGGGGTTCTAAGACGACGTTTACTGTTTGTTTTTCAGATGGTTACGAGTTAGGAGGTTTGGCGACGAGCGTAAAACGCGATGCAGTCGACGGAGGATTGGCGGTGAGGGGCAAGTCTAGTGCCGGCTATAAAGAACCACATTGTCTCTACCCGGGAGACCTGTATCCATACACACGGAGACCCCTGTTTATTATAATAGATTCGGATAACTCGTTTGTGTTCCAGCATATACCAAGGCAAGTGAAAACATTGTTTGAATCAGCTAAAATGGGATTTCTTGACGCATCTAACTTTGTGATCCTACTGTCACACAAAATTCCTATCGGTGTTTTGTATCATTTGTATACATAGTACCGTAACAGATATGTATGAGGCCACTTCCTCCTCCTGGGGCTTTACACATTTTTCTTCAGTGTCCCTTGTCACGATAACACCTTTCCTATAATACAGAGTGATCGACGGCATTATCGACGTCAGCACTTACTTGGTGGTTGCCCAATTGCGCCCAAAACTTTCCGTCATCATTCATGTACTATACCAGCAACCGCCACGGTATAACCTTTTGCGTCTGAAGCAACCGGATGACACCTCAATATACGTACAGAATCCCGAGGCAGCGTTGCCAGACAAGAGAAAGTTCGATGTTACCCATCTAGAGAACTGCTGGAGTACACTAAAGGCGTCTCTCCGGAACCACCAAGAAGGCATTGCTTCTGAGAGGGGCCAGTGCACACGGCATCCTTAAGGTTAGCTGCGTAGCCTGCAACAATGAACATCGATGATTTGAGAGTCCACCAAGATAGAATGCTGACGCTTAGCCAGTTTCCCTAGTGGTCCTCACCACTCATTTTGTCCTCGGAAGGCGGGCAGGGTCAACCACCACGCCAGCACCCAACTATTTTGTAAGCATCAAGAGCTGATGTTTACATGCAACACAATCTGAGCTGCTGCAGGCAAGGGTATTACCACCTTTCAGGCCCTATCAGTTGCACTAGAAGGTTGCTGACAGTAGGGCCTCCATCTGCCCTGGCCTTTACCGGGACCCTTTCCAACCGCGGGCTCGGATCCAACCCAGTAGACCAACGCCACGACAGCAACGTACCAGAATGTTCTATCCGCGGCCACTTAATCGTTGTAAGGGTCAATTTCGATCGCAGGACAACGGTCTGAACCCCTGAACCCTGAACCTCTTGAATCGCTTCCGAACTAGCCATTCTCCGACTCCACGCGTTACCGCCTCTGTAACTCCAAGACGATGTGGGTGGTAGCCGTTGAAACGGCCTTCTGGCCAAACACATCCCTACACATCCTCTGGACAAGATCCTCCGGAGGTATGCTCCCCGCATATGACAAGCATGCGGTCACGCATGCACATTTAGCATGTTCCAAACCCTCAGGGCAGGTGGAGACCCTGCTGTCAGCAACCTTCTGGTGCAGCTGATAGGGCTTGGAGGGTAGAGATACCCTTGCTTTCAGCAGGTCAGATCGGGTTGCATGTGGGCATCGGTTCTTCCCAAGCAGTTGGGCGCGGGCGGGGTTGACCCTGCCTGCCTTCCGAGAACAAAGGGAGTGGTGAGGACCGCTCGGGAAACTGGCTAAGCGCCAGTATGTTACCGTGATGGACTCTCCAGAGCGAGTCATCGATGTTCGTTGCTGCTAGGCTACGCAGCTAACCTTGAGGGTGCGACGTGCACTTGGTGGTTCCGGAGAGACGTAGGGTTTGGCGACCATAGGAATGTGTTTAGTGGGTACGAGGAGAGAGTAGTCCTGGCTTTTACTATTGTTGTAGAAGACGGCCTCAGCCCCACACTACCCTATCCTTGATGTTAGGGTGTCTGTTGAGCAGATTAACCTATAGTTTAGAAGGAAAAAAAAACGCTCATGTGACCGGAGGTCCTCTACGGAGAAGGGACATGGACCATGCATAAAGAGGACCTATACGGAGTTTTTGAGCGAAGCGTGCTTAGGACGATACTTTAAGCGTTTCACGATGGTTTCATGGGCTTTATGGGGTTCAGGGATGTTTCAGGAGAGTTTCAGATGAGTTTCGGAGAGTTTGTAAGGTTTATGAGAGCTTTAAGGTTTTCTGGGGGTTTCAATTTGGTTTCGGTGGTCCTCCGAGTAAATTCAGATGGTCTCTTGCAAGTCCTCCCATGAAGACCATGAAATCGTGCCCATGCGGCTAGCAGCATCAGTCGTCTATACGTTTCGTAAGCTACAGAGTGTTGGTTCGATTTTCGCACTACGTGTTGTCCGTTGTCTCATGTAAGTGATCGTGTAGTTTGTGCAACCACTGCGCTGGTTGAAAACGGTGTAGTGTCCTTAAAAATCCCTGCACCCCATGATACCCTTACAAAATCCCTTGGAATGCTCTTGGAGCCTTTCTGGAACTCTTGAAACCCTCCTGAAGTCCTCAAAAAACTCCAAGAGGCCCCCGAAAAATTCCCTAAAACTTCCATGATATCCTTTTCAGGGCCCCTGAAATCTGCCGAAATCCCACTGAAGCATCTTTAGAATCTCCCGAAACCCTTTGACACCTCCAAGCCCTTCAAACCCCTCCCCCCTTTCCTTAATCATGGTATTTCTTAAAACTACTCTGAAACCTCCTTAAGCCCCTTTGGAACTCTCCTGAAATGTTATGTCAACAAAAGAAAGATTTGATTTTAACCGTGTTCGACACAGAATAGTCCCATGAACGTAAGGTTTTACATATAACATGGGACAACAGGAGCTTAAAAGTTGACCATTAGCAGTATATCTCGCTTTTGGGATTACAGGGCTTATACTCGGCTATTATTTAGCACATTCGTTCTATGACATCATTATATTGGCACGCAAGGCGAATAATAGTGCCTAGTGGTTGCCTAGGATGTTAGTGCCATGGATAGGTCGTAATGTCCGAGAAGTGCTGTTCATTAGAAAGAGCCTAATCTGCGATTTAGTTTTCTATAGTGATCTACAGTAGTATGTCATGTTATTGTAGCAGGTGAGCTGTACAATTGGTATAGGTCACTGCATGAAATTCTCTCCTTCTCTTTCACTCTCACAGAAATTTTGTAAACAACAAGGCCAAGAAACGTCAAAATCCCATACAAATTCAAAACAGTGCAGTGCCCTATAGGGAACTGCATGAAATTCTCTCCTTCTCTTTCACTCCAACAGAAATCTTGTAAACAACAAGGCCACGAAACTTCAAAATCCCATGTAAAATCAAAACAGTGCGGTGCCCTATGCGAGCATGTATGCGAGACTTTCCAGAGCAATCCCGCATTGGGCCTTAGGCTATCTTACGCATTAGGATGAACTGTAGTGAACAGCCAGTGCTTACTAAATATGCAACTTAAAACGCTGAACGCCTTGTTTATTCAATTATTACAGGTACTTTGGTCAGCCACTTGTGATATTGATGTCACCCCAAGACGTCCCTGCGAATTTCCAAGGAATGAGTGAGTAGAACACCACTTATTTTTCAGAAGACCTACACTAAGGTTGATGATCTTGTACTCCGCCCTTCAATTTCAGATCTGCAACATCATGGTTCTTTGTTTACACTGTTCCTGCACTCTCCGATGACGGCACTCTGCTACATCTGCAACGTTGGAGATGTCCCGATCCATCACTGGGAGCGATGTCAAAACTATGTCGATCGGTTCGTGACGGAAGCGTCGCGGTTAGTAACAAGGTGTCGAATGGACGAGATAGAACAGGGAATAGGGTACATCGGTAGGTGCTTTTAGGTTACACATAAGGTAACGTGAACTCACAGGAGTTGTATTTTCAGATTCATCCTATGTACAGTTTTTCGGGGATGACTTTCTGCGGACGCTAATCTTACGGTTTGTATTTTGCGATGTGACACTGCGGTTACATCGAGGGTTCCGAGGCCGCCATCAACGGCCACGATGCGAGCCTCCACTGCCGAGTGCGGAACTGTTGGAGCATCCGTCCTTGGCGCACATAATCCTACAGCTGGCTTCGGCGTTAGACGTCAGAGGACACTTCGTCGAGGGTCCCGAAGGCGATTGATGGAGAAAGTCCTGGGATCGTAAAGTCATCGACGAATCCAGCCGAACCAGGAGGGAAACCAGTCGCGACATGCTGCTACTGACGCTGCTACTATTGATGGCTGGCGCGCGACAGCTGCGAGGTGATCTTAGCGGTAAGCATGAAACTTCCATTGCCTGTCGATCGGTGGCATGCAGCAGGATTGTGTTCAAACTATTCAAACACGTCATTAGTGAAGCGACTGATGGTGGTGGTGATCGTATGCAATGTTGTCACGAGTTGCAGTGCTACACTAGAACGCTTTTTATGATTTGAGCATAATCAGCAGACCATGGAACAAAGTGCATCGCACCCCTTAATACAGCAGCAGTATGGATAGTCAGAGCAAAAAGAATATAGAATCGATACACAGCGGAGGCTTTGTTACCTTTTTCTATTTATTTTATGTATGTTTACAGCTTTTTATGCTACTTGTTGTTACATATACACTATAATAGAGGCGGAATGAAGTCGTATAACGGATTGCGTATTTTATACACTCTCTAGAATACATTTTCACAAGATTAAAAATCACACACTCACAAACAGACACACACACATACTGCTCAGCGGTTCCCATAATGTAGATGAGAATGCCCGTAGCGTCTTAGGCTGGAAGGATGTGATTATGCGTAGCCCACTCTAAGGGTCGTTGACAAGGCCTTGAATGGTTTCAGAACTTGGAGTTCGGTTTGGTATGTGTTATAAGTGTTCGAAAAATAGGGGTAAAATGATTCTTCCATGTGTCCGATAGAATACATGTTTATTTATCCAGTTTATTTCAAGATCGTTCATATAAACATTTTTTTAAAAATTGGGCCAAAGTAGAGTGACATTGGACCACTATTCCACACATTTAGAATACGACCGGAATGCATATTGTGTGCTTGACTACTGGAATACATAATTCTAAGATAGTTTGCATCCACCTTCGGATTCTCTGATTAATATTGAATCCGTGAACCAATGCTACCTTCTTTCTAGGCCCAATGTCACCTCGAACGACGGTACTTATTTTGATAGTTTATGTTTCAACATTTGTATAGCAGTGCTGTATAACACTGTTTACTACAGGTATCTCTACATGTTAAACGCTTGCAGAAGTTGAGGTTGATACACACCACGTTTTACTTGCACATATTTCAACAACACTCCTGTCAAATAACTGTTAGATGTTCACTGTTTAGGGCTGATCTGACTTATAAGATGATGAAATACCCAAGCGCAGGCTATAGCCTGTGGTATTCCTCAGCTGCTTCAGGTTCATAGGTAACCAAAAGCAGCGTAATCAGACGTAAAGATGGATTAAATCCTCCACTAGGCATGCTTGCGGACATCATCACTCATTCAACAAAGTTCGTTGCAAAGTTAGGCATGCACTATGCATACATGATCATAGTTAGGAAAATTTGCTCAACATACACCTGAGTATATATCTACAGCGTGAAGGCTCAGGACCGCCTGTAACGCCAACATTGGTGACAGGAAGACCCTTTCCGACTTAACCAAAAAAACAGCCCTTGTACGCAGACCTGCGGACTTAAGCAAGGCGTATTACCGGATGGAGTCGCCGGTGCTACCCGTTGACTGTATGCCGAAAAAAGACGCGTGAAGCAAGAAACCCCAATAGGGCCAATGAACTAGAGCTGACGCCAGATACAGGTACAAAATAGGTTTCTGACCCAAATTTTACATCTCTGTTAAATAGTGCTTGCAAGCTCTAGGCTGGTGACCAACTGATTCCCGTAGTTATTTAGTCACGCCTCATGTAAGAGACAGCCACAGCTGTTGTAGTGTTGGTTCTCGTAAGGTCTGTGGGTCTCCACGCTCACTGAGCTGCGCAGCTTCAGGCTGACTACGATCCTAAGGAACGTCTTCAGAAGGATCTGTCAAGATGACAGTATCGCAAGTCGCATGTCCGTGAACCATCAGGCATGTCAAGAAAATCGTAGTGCGGATCGTATTGTCGATTTACCCCTTATCGAACGCGACGATTTGAATCTGTTGCGGGTGAAACCGTCGCCAGAGTCGTCGCCAGCCAATCAGCTGGCGGGAGTCTGCCGTTTCTCCGATCTCACTAACACAAGCAGCAGCAGAGGTGCGATGATTCAGAAGTGCCGACTGGAAGTTGGCAGCGCGTTTTGTTGTGAAAGCAACATACAATACTTGTGTAACAAATCTTTTGTGACTTTTTATTAAGAACAGGTGAGTTTTCCCAATTCAAGTGGATGCTGATCCTAAGTAAACGGAGTCAGTGTTGAGAATACTCACTTACAAGAGTCATACTCACTTGCTATTATCTCAGATGAGAAACATGCGTGTTTTAAGCGTTTTCCATATTACGGAAACCTTTTGAAAATGTGTAAATTATGATACACAACAACGCATCTCGGATGCCACGTGATTTCCCAGGTTTATTGGAGATCAGTGGCATTTACAACCAGTGAGAAGCATAATGATTCGGACTCGTAATACAATTCGATATCTGATACCTTGTTGACTACAGAGTAACTTTACTCCAGCAGCGCAGAACCGAATACTTGACTTCCATTCATCCAGCGTTATGTATATCAGCCTTATTAGTTTCGCTAGAAAACCATGTTTGGACATTTTCTGTCCTTTGGGCGTGGACAGGAAATCAATCGAGCTAAAGTTATGATATGTTAGCGTTTAGTGCTGCTAGTTATATGGTATAGTTCAAATTTGCAAATTCACTAACAAATATACATAAACTGTTTAGAAGGGTTCTGAAACCATGAGAGTAACTACAACGGACCCACATGTAATTAAAAGACACAAACAAAGAACTCAGAAGTTGTTTATGATTGAAATGTACCAAAAAGAAACAAAATTCTGTACTTTAAACATTATTTTCTAAATTTCGTGTTATAATGTTCTCGTTTTGAGTTAGATTTCCGTATGAATTTATTTCGATATATTACTAACGGTTTCAAATAGGTTACGACACCCCATTTTTTTCAAGTTAGGTCAAAAGCTTATGATTTCTATAACACCAATTGTTTTTCAAATATTTCGTTATATTTACTTTTACCACAGGAAATAGAAACTAGTCACAAACAGACACATTAAATACACTAAAACAAAATAAGTGCAATAACTCACTACTGTAAAATACCCAGCCGATATTTGGACAATATAAACGTGTGATCACTGCCGCTATTTCGCTTCATTAGAAAAAAAAACGATAAAATAAAATGTAAACAAAATCATTAAGAGAAAAAATAGATACTTTTTCTTGGTTAACTCTACCTACTGGAACATATATGTAAGATAACATACAAAGGGACAACAGCAAGGCAAACCAAACAGAGAACAAAGCACACTATCGGAGGAATGGATACAAAACAGGCGAAAGAGCTATTGAATGGAATGAGGAACATAGGAAACAGAAAACCCATTTAGACGCATTATACACGTTAACAAAATCGGTTCTCGCGTGGTAAAAGAAGAAAAAATACTAAAAAACCAAAGGACAGTAAAAACGTAGATTTTTTAGAAAGTGCTGTAAGGTTATGTGGAAGCAGATTATAGATAGGGAATTATATATATTTAAAAAGGTATGGAGAATAGGATAATTCAACCAGATAACGATGGAATAGCATGTATTTAAATGGAAGTATTTAGAATACAGTTCGTTTCCTTCAGTCTCACTTTTCAGTTAAAGAAAAAGCATTAAAAAAGATATAAGCATCAACAGTCGTAGCAGCGTGTAGAAAAAAAAAATACTCTGACAGAAAATCACCTGAATGGAAAGTAGTGAACGTCCTGACAACAAATTTGTAGGCTAGAAGCAGATCGTTCATAAAAAAAAAATCGCGATATAACCGGATCGAGAAGATGAATCAACCCATGAAGTAATACATAAAACCCCCTGATAGAAAAAAAAAAACAAACTTAGTACATTTATCAAAAACAACCTTGCACCTGATGTTGTCGACTTCACAGTAACGCGTAACTTTTTTCAGTTCTTGCTTTATACGTTGGTGGAATGAATGAATCCAAATAAAATCCGATCACAACCGAAGAAGACGAAGAAGTTTTGATGTTGAATAGATGGAAGTCCTTGTCAATAGTAGTGCGAAAGAAAAAAAAGAAATACACGGAACACGAAGCTCACAACTTACACAGTAATATAACATTAAAAGAAAAAAAAAAATAGCTAAACGTTATAAAGTCCCCCAGAGCATACAAGCCAAGCGATCCAAAGGTAAACAGGAGAAAATGTGAAAAATAGAAGTAAAAACCAAAGCAAATACTAACAGTACCCGATAGGCACGGAAACAATACATATATTTGATAACAGATGATCATGCAGACGTATATGTGGAGCAAATGGAAATCAATCTTGTTTCGTTATTTTGAATGGTATGAATGTACCAAACTGGAACAAATGGTTTATTTCGTTTGATTGTAGCGCGATGAATATACTTTAATTTCGATTTCTTTGGGTGACTATTCTGCAATGCTCTACACGAAAATGCCTCTCAGTGTGCTTCAATGAGGCGAATAATTTTCTTAGGGGTACCTTTGTGCCGCAGAGCTCCTCACATGTTTCCTTAATTGAGACGGTCGAAAATTCGAATCCAGTCACGGTTGCCATCTCATGAGATTCTTTCACATACTTACCTCCACGTTCATTTGAACAACTCCTGAATTTATAAGTTTCTCCTGACTGGGATACCAGTGATATCTCTACATACAAAGGATAGAAGAACGCTTGGACAGCATTCTACGCTTGCTCGAACATATCGCCGAGCTGTTCGACAGCATCCATGGCCCTCTTGCAGGCGTATTGCATCAGCTGGTTGCCGAAGTTCATCTTGTCATCCATCAAAACACCCTGCTGCTTTCGCGAGCTTTGTGAGAGGAGTCATATGCCGCGTCCAATAATACCCGACCTCGAAATGGTTGGGTTTCCAGTGACCCTAAGGTTAAGACTATGGATCGCCATTCCGAAGAAGGCGGATTCGATTTCCCATTCGGGTCGGGAAAATTTTCTCGACTCCCTGGACATAGTGTATCATTGTACTTGCCTCACAATATACAAATTCATGCAATGGTAGGCAAAGAAAGCCCTTTAATCAAATACTGTGGAAGTGCTCAAAGAACACTAAGTTGAAGGGAGGCAGGCCAAGTCCCAGGGGGGACATCGAGCCACAAAGAAGAAGAGTAAACAAATTTTCACAAAAAAATGGTTTCTGCAAAAACGAAAAACTTTTTCCACCAGGGAAAAATTCAGGAGATACCTTGATCCATACTCTACATGTGTACGAAAACCGATTTTGAAAATATTGCTTCGTTATTTCATTAAAAATCAAAAACCAAAAAAATGAGGAAATGCTTCCAGTTTCGCCTTAAGGGTTGACGAATTTTGTGCGGAAATCAACAACAGAGACCAAAAATTCCACAATGCCTGCCCAAAATTTAAGATTGCAGCTCTAAAACCAAGATGGAGGTCTAAAATTCAAGATGGCGGCTGTTTAATTGAATTATTGGTTCTAAATCATGAAATAAGGGTATATTTGGTATGTGGGAAATGTCCGGAGTCCAAAAATGGTGACCAGAATATTTTAGATGGCGGTCTAACATCCAAGATGGTGGCTCCAAATTCAAGATGGTGGCTGTTTGAAGGTGTTTTAGGTTCTAAAACCATGTAATATGGCTATATTTGGTATGGGAAAGATGTCCGGATTCCAAAAATGATGACCAGAATATTCAAGATGGCGGCCCCAAATCCAAGATAGTTGTTCCAAATTCAAGATGGCGGCTGTTTAACGGAGTTTCAGGCCCTAAAACATGCAATATGGGTGAATTTGGTATGGCGAAAATGTATGGAGTCCAAAAATGGCGTATATTTGGTACGGGAAAGCAGATGTCTGAAGTCCAAAAATAATGACCAGAATATCCAAGATAGCGGTCTAAAACTCAAGACGGAGGCTCCAATTCAATATGGCGGCTGTTCAATCGTGTTTTGGGCTCTGAAACCATGTTATATGGGTATATTTGGTATGGGAAAGATGTCCGGAGTCCGAAAATGATGACCTGAATATCCAAGATGGCGGCCCAAAATCCAAGATGGCTGCTTCAAATTCAAGATAGCGGCTGATTAAAGGAGTTTTAGACCCTAAACATGCCATATGGATATATTTGGTATGGCGAAGGTGTCCAGAGTCCAAAAATCCTAGATAGCGACTTAAAATTACAAATGGCGGCTGTGAAATTGAATATGAGGCTCTAAACCCATGCTATAGGAGTATATTTGGTAAGAGAAAGACTTCTGGACTTCAAAAATGGCGACCAGAACATCCAAGATGGCGGTCTGAAATCCAAGATGGTGGCACCAAATTCAAGATGGCGGCTGTTTAATTGTGTTTTAGGCTCTGAACCATGCAATATGGGTATATCTGGTATGGGTGAGAAGTCCGAAGTCCAAAAACGGCGACCAGAAATTCCAAAATGGCGGCTCAAAATTCAAGGTTTTGGATTTATTTTAAAGTTTAGGGCTCAAACATCAAAAACTGGATTAACGATGTGGTTTCAGGTGCCATGAAATGGATTTTTTGTTATGCGTATGAACGTACGAAAGTTTTGTTGAAATGGGGTTTCGAAAGCACGAGAACGGCGCCATCACTGCTAGGTTGATATATTTGTTTTTTTTATGTGACCGTTATCCCAACATAAATAGTTTTGAGTTTTTTTTGCCAAATATTCATCTAAGTAATATTTTTCAATTGTTGTTGGGTGACGCAGAAAAAATCCCAACCCAGAGAATGATATTATTATTTGCTATTCATCAAGCTACAATCAAATGTCTTTTAAGATATACCGGAGAAGATTACTTTTGAAATTTAATATCAAAACAAATAATTTCAACGTGTGATTAACATTCATACTTCTGAGAGAATGAACGATGACAAACACTAAAGATCACTGCCCCGTGTGTTTCATTGACTAATGACGAAATTTCAGATTAGAATATAAAATTGTGACGTGTAGAAACGGAGAAAATATTCAGTTTAAAGTATTTTTCTGTTTTCTTGCAAGAAATTAAAAAGAAAAAAACCGATTCAATTCTGTTTCAGTAGCCCATCTTTAACATCGCCCCAAAAATCGTTAGTTCGAAAAACAACATAATATCAATCAATTTATGCAGCAAACAAAAGAAAACGTGAAATTCGACTCACCACAAAACGATTAATTAATAACAAATCATGATAAGTCAAATAACGCACATTTTATAGAGACGAGAAGGAATACCAACAGACTAGTATCAAATGCAACAAACAAACAGAAAAAAAAACAAAGCCATCAATATAGTAATGATCAACACAGCAAATACAGAGAAGTTACATTTTTCACCGAGGAAAAATAATGCAATCCACATTAGCTACTGGATCGGCCGATATCATCACGGTATGTGATCTTGTTTCATTCTTAACCATTTTCAGTTATCTCGACAAGATTTGGCTTTGAGTGGTATTAATCTAAAGAAAAGATCCAAAGTGTCGAAATGGTTTTGTTGTAATTCTTTATTGAGTTTGTTTGTATTGGGTGTAACTTATTTTTCCAGACAGTTACGAGTTTTGTGAGGAAACTTATTAGGTTCAGTGTTAAATTGCCTTTATCCAATTTAATTAACACAGTCGATATATCATAAATGCTCAAACTTATTTTATCTAAAAAGTAAAGAAAGCAAAAACAAAACTAGATTCATTGTATATCAATAGATACTTCTGTCGAAAGCGTCTTGTGTATAAGCAGGTTGTAAAACTTTCTTATGCTATCCTACATTTGATTTTGATCTATCCTGCATTATACGTATAAGCCTCATTAGTCCGAAAGTCATGCTTGGATATTATTTACCAAAGATCGGCTGGCCAGTCTCCACGTTGAACTCTCGAAGATCATTCAGGATAATTCACAAGGTAAACATCTGATCCGTCTTTAATCCGCCTTCCCGAAAACTAGCCTGATATTCGCCAACGAAGGACTTTCCTAGTGTTCTCAGTCTATTGAATAGTACCTGCTACAGTATCTAATGCATGGCGTACGTGTACGTGATTAAGAAGGGTAATATGGTCTTTCTCATATGGAATTCAATCCTCAGAAATCTTATTGTTTTCCAGCTTGTGTAGGGCATTGTTAACCTCGTCTAGTGTTGAAGGTTTTATTTTCCTCTGCTTGACTGCCTGCTGGTAATTCGCTCCAGAAATTTCTTAATAAAAATCAATATATGAGAGACTTTTTCATATCTGTTTTAGCTGAAACTTTGTGGAACAATGTACTAACGTAGCATTAACTCTTAAGTTAGATGGAAACAAACGCAACTCTCCACTGCGTGAATTTTTCATTGACCGCGTGGAAAGTTGGCTTCACAGCTCCCTCACGCCTTTGCTATGCGTGTGTGATCATCATGTTATTCGACAAACTTTCATCCATGCATTGTAATTTGATAGCATGCTTCTGAATTGTAGCAATAGTAGCAAGTGAATATAATTCCATGCACATAAATGATTTCATCCCTGTTGCCACTGACAGTTGCGCAAAAGCACAGCATATCGCTCCGATCTATCATCTCTTGCGTTTCAGCAACTACAGATTTTGTGCTGCCGTGTCATGCTGTTGTAGGTTCACTTTTTCTGTGCTTGCCACCCTACACCGATCTCTATTGAACTGGATAACGACCACTAACATTCGAATCCTCGTACGTCACTTTCTTGCGATATCGGAGCTACTGTTTGATAGGTTTACGGTTATAGCCTGTACGCCAGATACGTTAGTTTTTTTATTCCATGAACTCGTGACGTTAGAAACCAAACTGGAACAGGTGGATATTATATATTTAAAACATGTATTATCCTACTCCTGCGATACGTAGAAAGATGCAGAGGATTCCTCAGTTTTTGCAATCTAGAAACAAACAAATATAACGATTCGATCATTCTAGTTGGCATTTGCAATGACTTATAAGTTTGTGCAATTGTGATTGACTGTTCATTGAAGACTATCATAAGGTACACACACACACACATCCTAGCGAACATGTATAATTTGAAAACAGATATTGTAACCCAGTTATGTTATTGCTTCTTGGTTCTTCTCAAATTTGGATGAAATCAAGAATAAGGAAGTAAGAAGTATGAAAAATGTTACAAAAAGTCTGAAACTATATAATAAATATAAAAATAACATTACATACTTTATTAAAGTATATATTTATTATCAAGAATATACATAAAAAATCGATGAAAAACAAATCGGAAAAAATAAAAGAAGGTAGAGAAGATAATTACACAAAATCTTTTAGGTCAGCGAGTATTTATCAATTTTTATTGAATAGGAAAGCGAACCCACGTTGTGGAGATTGTAAGTTCAGTGTAAACAATAAAGTGCATAATAAGTGACAACACATAAAAATACGTGAGCTGCAGAACAACCAAACAAACAGTCGCTTGTGAGAAAATACACACCTAGACAAACACATTCAGCTCACTCTGTAGTCGATGATAATAAATTGGATAGCGTGGAAGCAGACATTCTTCTGTTCTTTTAGTAACAACGGACAAACCAGTTTAATTTCACAATTTATTTGTAAACAAAAACACACATAAAAAGTAAATACAGCAGATGTAGCTTAAGTCAACATTCAAGACATCATCAGTAGTGAAACAAAACAAAAGAATACAAAAGAAAAATAGTTCCATCATTAGAACACAGAAAAAAAAAATACATGTAGGTAACGAGAGGTCCCGTACAGTCAGAGAATAAGGACAATTTATTCTGTCAAATCAGAAGGCTTACATTGATTACTTAAATCAAAACAGTTTCCATACATGCAGAATCATAGTTTCGTCGTTGAAAATTGTTTTCGTTCCAACATCCACGAGGGGACCTAAATCTCGAACGTTTCTTGAGACTCGTTATCGCTTGCTAGGTTACATCAAATTGCATTCTCGAATCGCCGCTTAGTATGGAGTTTCCCATTTACATTAAAAGCTAGTTTCATAGATTTCCTCAGAAACCACTAATCACTCGTTGAGAGATCGTCGATCAACCGGCGTCGTCGTCGCGGGTAAATCATTTCAGTCGTTTCAAACCATGTGGAGATACTTTTTGAGCGCAGAGCGGAGAAGTGAGCCTACTCAACATCATTCGAGCATCCTATCAGCTACCAAAAGAAATTAAATCAAGAAAAGTAAATAAAAGGTAAACTTGATGAACATAATTAAGCATTAAGAAGCAAAAAAAAAACGATGAAACTTAATTGGGTTTCTCCGATGTCGATAATGTACATTTTGTATTGATCCTAAGTAATTTTTTCGGTTTAGAAACGCTAGTAACAAAACGATGCCGAAAGCAAGAAAAAACAGAAGATATTATATAAAATTTAATATATGATAGTTAAATAAATGCTTATATAAACAATTGAAATGGAAGGTGGCTTTATTTCTTCCCGTTTATTTCAGTATTACAAATTTCATATTCCGTCAAGGCACCATTCACCGTGGATCTAAGAAGATTCGGGACAAATAAGGGCTGTCATTTGACACCAGTCTTATAAACATTGTTGGTGCCGCTTTTAATTGCCTTCATTATAGGTTAAAATTAAAGCAATATCCACAGAAGTAGAAAATTTTTCACAAAATTTGGTGATATAGTACAATTAGTAAAGGGTAGTAGGGTCGCCTAATTCCGTGGTAGGTCTCCATTCACCGTGGTAGTAGGGACCCATTCACCGTGTATGAGAAATTTAATTCTTCTTTGTTTAAAAATGATCAAAACAACCCAGCCAAGGGAATTTTCTTCGTTTAAATTCATTTCAAGTAATAACTTGCAAGATTTTATTAGAAAAACGAATGTTCAAATTTTCGATTTTTTCTAGATATATGGGACAATATGGGGCACGGTGAATGGAGACCATTGATTTTTAGGGTACCCATTTACCGTGCCTTTTTGTTTCAATTAAAAAGTACGAGTAATCGTACGTTCTTGTTAAACTTACGTCGGTAATGCAAAATACATACCTGATATGTGAATTTAATTGCTTCTTGGTGGAATAAAAACGTTACTACATTTAGTTTATCGCTTAAATCACCTTAGCGCAGTTTTCGTTTTTTCACTATGAATGCAGTGAACGAGCAGAAACCCGCATCATGTAAACACACTTTAGTGTCAACATGATACTTTTATATGTTTCTAATGAGTGTTATGGCATGGTAACAATACATTAGTGTTGTATTGGGGAAATTGAAGGGAAATTGTCATATTATTCAATCATAATATGGAAATAATGAAAAAATATTCGAAGGCACACGGTGAATGGAGCCCCCACGGGGAATGGCGCCTTGACGGTTTATCAAAAAAATTCTAGAGGATTCAAAAACACGCTTTTGCTTGCACACGTCTCCGAAACTGTACGTCTCCAGTTCTGCACTCTGCGAAGGGTTCGCAAATCCGCCTCCACTGGATCCACCCACCTAGCTCGCTGCACACAACGTCTTCTTGTACCGGTCGGATGCCTCCCATGAACCATTTTAATCGGGTTACTATCCGATATCCTGATGACGTGATCCGCCCACCGTAGCCTCCCGATTTTCGCGGTGTGGACGGTTGTTGGTTCTCTCTGCAGCTGATGCAGCTCGTGATTCATTCGTTTAATCGAAGTCCCGTTTTCCATCTGCACTCCACCGTAGTACCATCTACAACACCTTAATTAAAAAACTCCTAGGGGGTGTTGATCTTCTGCACGTAGTGTTCATGTTCCGTGCCCATGGACCATCATCTTATCCAGGTATCCGTATTTGTACATAATCTGCCATAACTGATTTCGCTCGATTGTGTCATACACCGATTTAAAATCGATGTACACGTGATGTGTGGGCACGTTTTATTCGCGGCATTCCTGCCGTTAAAGCGCGTTCACTCATGAATCCGTGTTTTATTATTTTTCAACCAGCCAAACTCTTCTTGAATCTCTTGGAGGTCAGAGGCCGAAAGTCTTTCATACTCTGCACGTACACCTAGATCTGTTACCACGTCACCTTCGATGCTTGCAACGTCACCATTAAGGTACTCATCGTAAAGCTGTCGCCACCTCACGCTCGCTAGTGAGAAGATTTCCGTGATTATCTCGGCACATGGCAGCTTGTGACAGAAAGCCTCTGCACGAGCGGTTCAGCTTCTCGTAGAGCCTCCGTGTGTCCTTACCGCGGTACAGCTCAATCGCTTCGCGATCTCGTTCTTCCTGCTGGCGCTTATTCCTCCGGAAGACTGAGTTCTGCCTGTTCCGCGCCTGTCTGTAACATGCCTCATTCGCTCTCGCACGGTGTTTTGCAACATTCTCACCCATGCTGCATTATTCTCGTTTATCAACTGTTTACATTCGCCGTCGTACCAGTCGTTTACGCTTCTTTCTCGTCATTAGGTCTCCCTTCGTGTGGGCAGTGCACGTTTGAAGAAGCGGCGCTCAACATGCACATCCTTGCGTTGATCGGCTGCCACCCGATCACACGTTTTCGCATCTTGCCCAATACTATAAATCCTGTTCCCAGTTCATAGGTGGTGCCACAGCTTTGGTAGAAGGTAGCCGCTCGATGCTCGCATTTTCTCACTTTCTGTCCAGTCCAACAAAGTTCCTGAAACGCCACGATGTGGAAGTTTCAGGAATGTAATTCGTCGTAGATTATCCTGTCACATCCTGCGGAACCAAGTTACTTGCAATTCCATATTCCAAGTTTCCAATCGCAGTCCCTTTTTCGTTGCGTTATTCTTTGTCGATTGAATTAAGTCGCATTTTCTCCTATGTTATTCGCAATGGGGATTTTTACGGGTGGCTTATTGGGCCTACGCCAACATTCCTGTCTCGCCGGAGGGCCATCGTGCCAAATCTGTTTAACGTCCGTACCAACACTGGGACGATCACGCTGATGGGGCTACCACCTTGGATCTAGCTGGGCTGATGCAGCATTTCTTACTCAGCCGCTGGATGCCAGAACAGAAGCTGTTTGAGCCACACCTCCTTGGTGGGTCGTACCTCCTCAATCTAGCTGAAGTCAGAAGGACAACAGTGCCTAGGCTGCACTACCAGCTAAGCACACAACTTTTAGCTGGCGGTCTTTGTCATCGCTTTTTTTTACTTATTGAGCCGAAATCTTTTGTTTTTACAATGGTTTTACACTTTACAATTTATTACTGCCTTAAAACTATGTTAGTTTGGGTAGCCGAAGTACTCGCGGCTGTTTCGAGGTTAATGATTGAAAAAAAAATTGGGGAGGACGGATTTATGGGTTTAAAACTAATTTATTTGCTAACTTATACTAAAACATTAATGGGACAAATTGTCCATATCTGTAACGGAACCAAAAAGAATTGATTTTATCGGTAAAAACGACAAGAAAAGGACAAACGGAAGAGGGGTGACGACAGACAGGGGCGAACAACAAAACCAAAAGGCGGACAACGAAAACAAGGAACGTACTACATCAAACTCTGACATCAACACGTTTCAAAAACTGGTAAATTAGGTTCATGTATTCTAAGTCAAGTCCTGCCAACACTTCTCTATCGGGTTTCTGTTGTTTTCCTCGGACCCGGAGAATTTCATGCAGCTCAGATCTGACCTCACGATACTCATTGCATCCCCACACGACATGTTCGATATCCTGATAAGCCACGCCACAGACACAAAGATTGCTTTCTGAGAGCCCAATACGGAAGGTATGTGCGTTCAACAAATAGTGGTTGGACATCAGCCGACACATCACACGAATGAAATCGCGGCCTAAATCCAACCCTTTGAACCATGTCTTCTTCGACACCTGTGGAATGATGGAGTGCAACCATCTACCCATCTCTCCATTTGTGTTGCCAGCTGATCAAGGTCTCCTGACGGACCAATGCAAAAAATTCGTCGAAGCCGATTTGACGCTCGTAAATATCGCCTTCGCTAGCGCCCACCTTAGCCAGAGAGTCCGCTTTCTCATTGCCCGGAATTGAGCAATGTGAAGGGACCCAAGCTATGGTGATGATGTATGAGCGTTTAGACAAAGCACTCAAGACTTAGCGTATTCCTTTCAGGAAGTACGCTGAGTGCTTCATCGGTTTTTTTGACCGAACAGCCTCCAGAGAGCTTAGACTGCCGGTAAAAATGAAGTAGTGCTCAGGTGGAAGAGTGCGAATGTACTCTAAGGTGTAGCATATAGACGCTAGCTCAGCAATGTATACCGAACATAACTTTTGAAGCATGAAGGTGGCGCTATGAAATTCATTGTAGACACCGAAACCAGTCGAATCATCGGTTTTTGAACCATCAGTGAAATATTTTCTGTCCTCGCTAACATGCCCGAACTTGTTTGCAAACATTTGTGGAATACCTACGGAACGAAAAGATTCTGGTATACCGGTGATCTCATCCTTCATAGAGAGATCAAACTCCACAGAGGAGCTGTCGAAGTCTGAGAAGTTGTCACGATTGGTGTTAACCGGAGCACGGTGTCAAAATTTCGATTATTATCGAACATTCATGTACCTTGGATTTTTCTTCGAAAATGTTTAGTATTTGAGCTATGTATTCATAAACGGAAAACTAGAAAATATTTCATCGGCGAAAATTTTTCCATACATTTTGTATGGGATGTTTTTTGGGCTAAAATAGTAATTATTGATTTTTAGTATGGAAAATAGCCGAAAACTCATCTAATTCAAATTTTCCCCGATAGAATATTTTCAAATTTTGCATTTATAAATTATAGCCGAAGTTCTGACATTCTATAAAGAAAAATCCGAGGTACATGAAAGTTCGATAATAATCAAAATTTTGACTCCGTGCGGAGATGGGCTTACCTCCAGCGTACACACTCATAAAACGAGTATGGGGATTCTGTTCAAGCAGCTGGCACAAATGTCCCAAATGGAGGATAACGTGCCTCTGGAGCCGGCCTTCTGATGACTAACGGATTCACAACCTCGCATCGGAAGAGGAACCGGAACGATAACTTCGCAAAGCGGTCTGTCAGAGGCTGTACACCAGCAAGTACCTCTAAACTCATTGTGTGAGTCGAGTTCATGCAACCTAACGCTATCCGAAGGCAACGGTACTGAACCCGTTGAAGCTTCAGCAAGTGTGTTTTCGCCGCGGATTGAAAACAGAAGCTACCGTATTCTAAAACCGATAGAATGGATGTTTGGTACAGCTTGATCAGATCTTCCGGGTGTGCTCCCCGGTAATAGTTCGCATAAAGTTGATTCGCTTTTGGCATTTCTGTATCAGATACACAATGTGCTTCTCCCAGATGCATGTGGAGTCGAACCAGACGCCGAGGTATTGTGAAGACATGCTATGAGTGATTGTCTTACCCATCAGAACGAGCGGAAACTTAGCCGGTTTGTGTGTTTTTTTTAGAAAAGACAATTAACTCAGTTTTCTCCGGAGAGAACTCGATACCCAGCTTGAGAGCCCAAGTAGACAAATTGTCCAAAGAATCCTGTAGTGGTCCTTGCAGATCGACTGCTATTGACAAACTTTTTTTTCGAACTTGTGGATCCATCGAGGAGAGCTTTCTCGATCCTCGTTAACCGACGACGCGTTACGCATTCTTCTTCCGACGTTCCAAAGAGTTCTCATCGAAGTCTCGCGCGATAAACCCTCGACGAACCGACGCCAGTAACCGCTGTTCTTCGCCTTGATCAAGTTCTTGAACTTGCTTTCAAGGGAAGTGTACCGCTTAAAGTTTTCGACCGAACCGCGTTTCCGAAACTCTTTGAACGCCGCGGATTTCTCGCGATAGATTTCTGTACACTCACTATCCCACCACGGATTGGGGGGTTTCCTGCGAATCGATGGACCTGGCACTGGTCGACGTTGTGCCTGAAGCGCGCTACTGATGATCAGCTCGGCCAGAAACCGATACTCTTCCCGTGGTAGAAAAACTCCTACCGATTGTTCACCGTCGATAATTGCTTCCGCGTACTTCTTCCACTCAATGCGCTTGGTGAGATCGTAGGCGATGTCGATCGATGGAGATTGATGCGACCCGTTGGAAATAGAAACAACGATCGGAAGGTGATCACTACCATGGGGATCCTGGATAACCTTCCATGTACACTCCAGCGATAGTGAGCTCGAACAGATTGAGAGGTCTAATCGGCTGTTTCTAGGGCTGTCATCTTGAGCTGGAGGTGCCACTCCTCGTGTAACTTCTCCGGTATTCAAAATTGTCATGTTGAAGTCGTCGCAGAGGTCATATATCAACGTTGAACGGCTGTCATCGCACAGTTCCCTCCAGCCTGTACCATGGGAGTTGAAATCTCCCATGAGCAGCCGAGGCTCGGGCATAACCGAGCAGATATAGGCGAGATCCCTGCGAGATATCGCAGTTCTCGGAGGAAGATATATGGAGGCAATACTGAGGGTTTTACCTCGGATAGTCACCTCACATGCGACGGCTTCAATGCCTGTCATCGGATGAAAATCGACTCTGTAAAATGAGTGCTGCTTCTTGATCCCTAGAAGCACCCCTCCGTACGAGTCGGATCGGTCAAGGCGAATGATATTATAATCGGGAAAAGGTAAGGTTACATCAGGTGTCAGCCATGTTTCGAATAGTGCAAATACATTGCATTCTAAATTGTTAACTAAAATTTTAAAAACGTCTAATATCGGTGTAATACTACGACAGTTCCAGTGTAGAACAGAAATCGTATCTTCGACTTCGGTGGTTAAATTTGCCATCGAAAGATACGATTGTCGCAAGGAGAGGCATTTCAGAAGCCAACTGCTTCAAAAGAGGGGTCACACAAGGAAGAAGTCCTTTTACAATGTTCTTCACGGAATCTGAAGCATTGAAGAAGCTGAGGATGATGTCTACGATGCCAGAGAGCGTAAACAATGGCGCACCCTGAGGTTAAGCAATTGCTGCTGTCTATCCGGTTGAGAATTCGAGAAACGTGGGACATCTGGGATTTTAGATGTTCCCGGGAGTGATGGAAAGTCTCGTTCATCCTGGATTATGAATCCCGGAGGGGAACGTTTTGTGACTTTCTTACCACTCTTGGAATTTGTCATGGTGGGTTGGGAGTCGTTGCTAGGCAGATTCCGAGGTTTTTTGGTGGGTCTCTGGAGCCTCATCCGTTTCCTCGTTTCACCCTTGAAAACAAAGGGAACCCCGTCCCCGACCTCAGAGTCAGAGCCCTGATCATCGAGAGATAAAGACGAGTAGATGTTACGGGATTCAACGGTCGGGGCAGATTTTTTCAGCATTTCGGCGTAGCTTTGCCGTGATCGCTGCTGCAACGATCGTTTTTGATGTTTTTTTTTTCTGCTGTATGCACCTCGGGCAAGCAATCAGATCATGTGAACGGACGCTGCCCCAATAAACACACTTGGGCGGCGTTTTACACGCACCGTCCACGTGTCTCTCCTCGCATGTTGCACAGCGAGGTTTATTGCTGCAGTACTGGGCGGTGTGGCCCAGCTGCTTGCACAATTGATGCAATTCATTGCCTTCGGTACATACAGCCTCTCAGGTAACCGAAGTTTGCCAATCGCTAGCAGATCTGGTAATGTTGATCCGGAGAAGGTCACACAACATTCATCAGATGGTGTGTAAACCTTCTTCTCGCCCTCCTGGGAGACCGAATGCAGTTGCC
This sequence comes from Aedes albopictus, assembly GCF_035046485.1. Classification (NCBI taxonomy): domain Eukaryota; kingdom Metazoa; phylum Arthropoda; class Insecta; order Diptera; family Culicidae; genus Aedes; species Aedes albopictus. The sequence continues at coordinate 290,034,133 of NC_085137.1, forward strand.
GGCAATCCAGTATCTGGACAGGAGGTAGAGAAGGGTTATGGAAACGACCACAGCCTTGCATGATCGTTTCGCAGGTCAAAGATCATTCGGCGACCTTCCCCGAAATCTCAATCGACGCGCTTGGAAGGTACACGTAGTACTCAATTGTAAATAACTCAAAGGCCACAATCTCATTAGCCTGTTTTCGGTCGCCTACTGTCGCCCGAAGCTTAGCTGTACCGGCCATGTCAATGGAGACAACTGAAGAATACCGCTTAGTCAGATCCTTGCTGATTTGAACGGTGTTCAAATGTTTGCCTTTGGGTCGGAAGAAAACAACATATGACCCGTCAAAGTCGGGAGGGTAGGCCTTGAGGCGGGGGGACGTCGAAACAGATTTACTGTTGGTATCCATTGCAGAAGCGCCAGGGTGAAGGGAGACAAAGGGATTAGCATTTACATCGCCTTGTTGGTTCGAGCAATCCGATGCCAATAACGAAGCTTCGTTGATGCGGTACGACGTATCCCCGCCATCATCATCATCGCCCATTGTGGTAGCTAACTACCACCACGGGGCACTCAAAAACCTTAAACGAACACTATCACGGGGACGAGAAATAATCTAAAAACAAGGGACAAAATTAACGCTACAGGAAAAGTGAGAAAAAACTGCTTATGTACCAAATTAAATCTAATCAAAGAGTCAGTGGAGAGGGGGGAAGCAACGAGGAGTAACTTTATGTACTCTGTTTAGCCACAGGCCCGACGACGACAGGTCCATTGTCATCGCTTGACCCGTGGAAACATGAGGTAGGTACTTGTTAGGGGGCGTCCATAAATGACGTAGCTCATTTTAAGCGATTTTTTATACCCCCCTCCCCCCTCGTAGCATTTCGTCACAAATTCAGGTACCCCCCTCTATAAATGACGTAGCTTGTTAAACTCCCACCCCCCCCCCACCCTCAATAAAATTTTCATGTAAAAAAACTCGAACTTAGCTCTGGTTTTAATTTTAACTTGTATGTTAATAGAATATTTTGAAAAAAAAAACAACAATAACAAGAAAACATGGTCCACTGCACGAATTTATGCTGGCCTGCTTATTCTCACAGAAAATTTGAGACCAAACTTCAAATTTTGTGTGAGAGTAAGCAGGCCAGTATATATTCGTGCAGTAATCCATTGCCGACTGCCAGGTTCAGATCGCTGATATCAAGACCATAGGTGCAACCATTGGAGATTATCTCCAAAGCTAATGACTGAATAAACCACCCATCGTTCCGCTTAATGCCGTAGAACCGGAAATTGATGCTCCCAATACCATATTAGCCTAGAAGCTCTTCCGAAGATATTAGTTTGCTCACTAATATATCTATTAAGAATTTCAAACTGGTTTCATGTGAACAAAATTCACCACGACATTTGAAAGACCCTGCAGGAGTTTCTTCTAAAATTCTTACAGCAGTTTATTTTGGAATTCCTCGAGAATTTTCTTTTCGGATTCCCATTTTTGAGATTGTTTCCCTTTTTAGTTCCTCTAGCACTTTCTTCTGAGATTTCTCCATTAATTTTCTTTGAGATTGCATTAGAGAATTCCTCCTTATTGTATTCCTTCAGGGACTCCTTCAAAGATCCCTCCAAAAGCTCCTTCTAAGATTTTTCCATGAGTTTTTTTCTAGGGTTTTTCTAAAAGTTTATCCATGGTTTCCTTCAGGAGTTCTTTCAAGGTTTTCTTCTCCTTCAACCAGCAGTTTCCTTGGACATCCCGACAAGGGTTTTAACCAGTATTTCATTTGAGATTCCATTAGAACTTCTTTCTGTGTTTCCTAAAGAAGTTCCTTTCGGGATTTCTCCAGGAGTTCCTTCTTGGTTTCCTTCAGGAATTTGCTCAGATATTCATTCCAAGATCTCGGCAGGTAACCCCTCCGGCATTCTTTCAAAATCCTCCCAGGAGTTGCTTCTGAGATTCCTCTATGTGTTCTTTTTTAGATTACTTCAGGAATTCCTTCCTGGATTCTTCTGGGATTCCTCGAAGACTTCCTTCTAGGATTTATCCTGGTTTTTTTAACTCCTTCAGTATCTTTTTCCGGCATCCCTCCATTCACTCCATCCAGGATTCCTCCAGGATATCTTACAATTCTGCGAGGAATCCCTTTATGGATTCCTTACATAGTTGCTTTTGGAACTCCTCCAGGAGTTTCTTTCTTATATTTCACCAGGAGTTATATCTAGATAATCTTTAGTGATTCCCCAAAAGTTATTTTAAGGATTCCTCCAGAAATTATTGACGAGATTCTTTCAATTATTTCTTCCGTGCTTTTTCCAAAAAATAAACCAAGAGTTCCTTCTGATAATCTACAAATATTTCCATCTAAGATTCTTCCAGAAGTTTATTCAAGATTTCTACGAAAGCTTCATCTAGAATTGGTTCAGGTACTCCTCACGCAATTTCTCTATTTTCTTTCAAGATTGTTCCAGCAGTTCCTTCTTATATTCTTCTGGAAGTTCCTTCAAGGATTCCTTCTGAGATTCCTCCAGATCCTTTTGGAATGTTTTCAGTTTTTTTTTCTGGGATTCCCAGTAGGAATTCCTGTGGAAATGTTGTCCTTCTCCTGTTGGGGAAACCTATAAAGAACACAATGATAAATTCCTTACGAAGTTGCTAGAGGAGCCCCTTAAGAAATTGTTGGATGAATTCTTCGAAGAAGTCCTGTAGAAACTATATAAGGAACTCCTGGAATAATGTCGTAATGCCAAAAACTTGGAAAAATTTTCCTTAGCGGCGTGCAGTGCCCTATAGCAAGCTGCAAACTATTGGTCTTAAGAAGCATTTGAGCGAAATTGATTTTTGTCTGCAAACACAAGGGATTGGCGGCATGCACCGTGCGGTGCGAAAAAAGCGTGTGCTTCACACAATCTCAAGTGCTTGTCTCCCGTTTTGCCGAGAGACAGAGACGTATGAGTGAGAGAGCTTTCGTAATTGTGCGAGAGACAATCGCAGCACTAGCTCTACGGCGCAGCGAGTAATGCACGGTGCTTGGGACTGTGCTTGTCTCCAAACAGAAAAAAATCACTTAATAAATTAATTTAAGAGTTTGTGTTTTCGGCAAAGTTGTAAAGCTTGTCAAGGGTCACTTGTGGTCGTTTGATTCGAAATTTTTCCAATCATGCGTAGTATCAAGCCAAGTGCAAAGCACGGAGACAAGCACCGAGAGAGTGCATACGACAAAGCGTGAGAGACAGGAGAGCTCTAGCACGCGGCAAAGTAAGCGAGCAACACACAACCGATTGCGCGTACTCATCTCCTTCTAGTTTGTTGTGCTGTCTCGTAGTAGCGTGTGCGGCACGCACCCTATCCCTGAAATACCTTATTCTTTACGCAGGATTTTAAAACCACTTAATGCACTACTTAATGCAAGTAAAAAAATATTAATTATTACATTTTTTTTTCAATAGGTCTAGTAGAAAGCTACGTAGCATATCATAAACCCTTACCCCCCTATCGTCACACTTCGTCACAAAATCACAAACACCCCCCTCCCCCTCAAAAAGCTACGTCATTTATGGACGACCCCTTATTGACTCAGCCCCACGGTAGCCACGAAATAAATGGAAAATGATACTGGCAGTCGGAATTGTTAAGGACAAGGCAAGCCTACTCCGCAGTGTTATGAAACACTAGAACATTTTCGAGGTGATGGAGAATTTCGTCTACTTGGGATTAACTCATTAACAATGTGTAGATAATAACGTTAGCTCTTAAATACGAAGTCTCACCTGCCATGGGCTCCACAATAACCTGCAAGATGCTGATAAGACTGGTGGTTCTCTACGGGCGCGAGACTTGGACCAACAGTCATTCACCGTGTATTATGGCGTAATATTCTTGATTCATTTTTACTGTAAATTTGATAGGCTGACACAAATTTAAATTTTCTCTTGTGTCACCGCCCCCTCGGAAAATTTTGGTCGGAATTTGACATTTTGAGGGGGGACACAAATAAATTATTCAAGAAATATAAAAAAAATAGAGTGAAATTAGAGCCGCCGAAAAAATTTCTTAACAAATCCGATGAGTTTGATGATTTTGCCTATTTGTTTGGGTAATTTTTCATCAAATACATTTATTATTTATCATCCACCCCCTTGACGAGCCTACGAGCAAAGTGACAAAAGAAGAAAATGAGATTTGTTCCGGCCTTATACTAAGAAATAAAAAAATGGCATTCAAGGACTTCAAATTTACGATTTCAAGAGGTACTCTCAAGCATATGAATACTTCCATACGCCACGAAAGGGTTAAGAACGTCTACTGCAAGCTCTCGTATCAGTACCGGCGCGGCGTTTGTGTTTTTGCTTGCAAAAAGTAACTGCCCAGTTACACGAGAGGGAGAGCAGTGCTTAATTGAGTACGTTTAACTGAATGGCGATATGCCTGTGCCGCCCATACTAGCAGAGCGCGCGCGGAAGCAAGATGAGTGTGTTCGATTCCCGATGTTTATTTTGGTGTTCTCAAACGATCGACGACGACGCTGGCGCT